>NC_134697.1:80561283-80861283 GCF_050947455.1 Rhinoderma darwinii | reverse complement strand
GAAGGCCCACTCTTGGGGCCCTTCCTGGAGTCGGGATATGATGATACCCACCCGCTGGTTCTCGGAACCTGAGGAGTGGGGCTTTAGGCGGAAATACAGTCTGCAACTCTCCCGGAAGGAGAGAAACGTCTTACGGTCCCCTGAGAACCGGTCAGGTAACTTGAGGTAGGGTTCTAGAGGTGAGGTGAGGGGTACTACTAAAGCAGCGTCACCCTGATTGACCCTTTGGGCCAGGGCCTGGACCTGTAGGGAGAGGCCCTGCATCTGCTGGGCCAGGGTCTCAAGGGGGTCCATGATAGCGTCAGCGTAGGAGAAATGGTAGACTAGGTAAGGGCTTGTAATTATGTAATGGCCGGAAGGAGGTGAAGGGAAAGTGAGCCCTAATCTACCCACCGCCCTGTCCCTGCCTACTTGCAACGACTCGCCCTAGGCGACGAGGTACAACTGGGCGGCGGTCCCTACGCTGTCTAAGTGCACAGGAAAACAAACAGGGAACATGCAAGGGAAGGGGCAGTAGCCACGGAACGCCACGAGGAAACGGAGCGGCGAACGGACAGTCAGGACCAGGACGAAGTGAGTACACCCAAGCGGGCAAGGAGACAGAAGCAAGCCAGGGGCAAAGCAAAGCAGGTTTAAGCAGAACTGCAGCAAGGCAGAAGCACGGCAGAAGCAGGCTGGAGCAAGCAGCAGTGGGGCCAGGAATCCAAAAGAATTACAAGCACTGAGGGAGAGAACAGGGCAGGTAATAAAGGACAGGGGGCGGAGCTAACTCCGACAGACCAGGCCGCGATAGGCTCTTCCACTCCTGAGCCTGCCACCCTGGTTGGTGGGAGATGGTGTCAGTCGAACAGGTCTGGCCTCAGGTGTGGATTGATTAATCCCAGGAGTATACCTAGATGAAGTACCTGGCAGATCCCTAACAGGAGATACACGTGTTGTATGAGGAGAAAGGAGATACACAGTGTTGTATGAGGAGAAAGAGAGAAGATACACAGTATTGTATGAGGAGAAAGAGAGGAGATACACAGTATTGTATGAGGAGAAAGAAAGGAGATACACAGTATTGTATGAGGAGAAAGAGAGGAGATACACAGTATTGTATGAGGAGAAAGAGAGGAGATACACAGTATTGTATGAGGAAAAAGAGAAGAGATACACAGTATTGTATGAGAAGAAAGAGAAGAGATACACAGTATTGTATGAGGAGAAAGAAAGGAGATACACAGTATTGTATGAGGAGAAAGAGGAGATACACCGCATTGTATGAGGAGAAAGGAGATACATGTGTTGTATGAGGAGAAAGGAGATACACGTGTTGTATGAGGAGAGAGGAGATACACGTGTTGTATGAGGAGAAAGGAGATACACAGTGTTGTATGAGGAGAAAGAGAGAAGATACACAGTATTGTATGAGGAGAAAGAGAAGATACACAGTGTTGTATGAGGAGAAAGAGATGATATACACAGTATTGTATGAGGAGAAAGAGAGGAGATACACAGTATTGTATGAGGAGAAAGAAAGGAGATACACAGTATTGTATGAGGAGAAAGAGAGGAGATACACAGTATTGTATGAGGAGAAAGAGAGGAGATACACAGTATTGTATGAGGAGAAAGAGAGGCAATACACAGTATTGTATGAGGAGAAAGAGAGGAGATACACAGTATTGTATGAGGAGAAAGAGAGGAGATACACAGTATTGTATGAGGAGAAAGAGAGGAGATACACAGTATTGTATGAGGAAAAAGAGAAGAGATACACAGTATTGTATGAGGAGAAAGAGGAGATACACAGTATTGTATGAGGAGAAAGAGAGGAGATACACAGTATTGTATGAGGAGAAAGAAAGGAGATACACAGTATTGTATGAGGAGAAAGAGGAGATACACCACATTGTATGAGGAGAAAGGAGATACACGTGTTGTTTGAGGAGAAAGGAGATACACAGTATTGTATGAGGAGAAAGAGGAGATACACAGTGTTGTATGAGGAGAAAGAGGAGATACACAGTGTTGTATGAGGAGAAAGAGAAGATACACAGTGTTGTATGAGGAGAAAGAGAAGAGATACACAGTATTGTATGAGGAGAAAGAAAGGAGATACACAGTATTGTATGAGGAGAAAGAGAGGAGATACACAGTATTGTATGAGGAAAAAGAAAAGAGATACACAGTATTGTATGAGGAAAAAGAGAAGAGATACACAGTATTGTATGAGGAGAAAGAGAGGAGATACACAGTATTGTATGAGGAGAAAGGAGATACACGTGTTGTATGAGGAGAAAGGAGATACACAGTGTTGTATGAGGAGAAATAGAGAAGATACACAGTATTGTATGAGGAGAAAGAGAAGATACACAGTGTTGTATGAGGAGAAAGAGAAGATACACAGTGTTGTATGAGGAGAAAGAGAAGATACACAGTGTTGTATGAGGAGAAAGAGAAGACATACACAGTATTGTATGAGGAGAAAGAGGAGATACACAGTATTGTATGAGGAGAAAGAAAGGAGATACACAGTATTGTATGAGGAGAAAGAGAGGAGTTACACAGTATTGTATGAGGAGAAAGAGAGGAGATACACAGTATTGTATGAGGAGAAAGAAAGGAGATACACAGTATTATATGAGGAGAAAGAGGAGATACACCGCATTGTATGAGGAGAAAGGAGATACATGTGTTGTATGAGGAGAAAGGAGATGCACGTGTTGTATGGGGAGAGAGGAGATACACGTGTTGTATGAGGAGAAAGGAGATACACAGTGTTGTATGAGGAGAAAGAGAGAAGATACACAGTATTGTATGAGGAGAAAGAGAAGATACACAGTGTTGTATGAGGAGAAAGAGATGATATACACAGTATTGTATGAGGAGAAAGAGAGGAGATACACAGTATTGTATGAGGAGAAAGAAAGGAGATACACAGTATTGTATGAGGAGAAAGAGAGGAGATACACAGTATTGGATGAGGAGAAAGAGAGGAGATACACAGTATTGTATGAGGAAAAAGAGAAGAGATACACAGTATTGTATGAGGAGAAAGAAAGGAGATACCCAGTATTGTATGAGGAGAAAGAGAGGAGATACACAGTATTGTATGAGGAAAAAGAGAAGAGATACACAGTATTGTATGAGGAGAAAAAGAGGAGATACACAGTATTGTATGAGGAGAAAGAGGAGATGCACCGCATTGTATGAGGAGAAAGGAGATACATGTGTTGTATGAGGAGAAAGGAGATACACGTGTTCTTTGAGGAGAAAGAGAGAAGATACACAGTATTGTATGAGGAGAAAGAGGAGATACACCGCATTGTATGAGGAGAAAGGAGATACACGTGTTGTATGAGGAGAAAGGAGATACACGTGTTCTTTGAGGAGAAAGAGAGAAGATACACAGTATTGTATGAGGAGAAAAAGAAGATACACAGTGTTGTATGTGGAGAAAGAGAAGAGATACACAGTATTGTATGAGGAGAAAGAGAGGAGATACACAGTATTGTATGAGGAGAAAGAAAGGAGATACCCAGTATTGTATGAGGAGAAAGAGAGGAGATACACCGCATTGTATGAGGAGAAAGAGAGGAGATACACAGTATTGTATGAGGAGAAAGAGAGAAGATACACAGTATTGTATGAGTAGAAAGAGAGGAGATATACAGTATTGTATGAGGAGAAAGAGAGGAGATACACAGTATTGTATGAGGAGAAAGAGAGGAGATACACAGTATTGTATGAGGAGAAAGAGAAGAGATACACAGTATTGTATGAGGAGAAAGAGAGGAGATATACAGTATTGTATGAGGAGATACACGGTATTGTATGAGGAGAAAGAGAGGAGATGCCGACATCGCAATGATCTCTCGCAAGACCTGAAGAGATGAGAGTGCGCATGCGTGCTCTCCTCTGCACAGCTCTTACACTGTCCGTAGCAGTTACATGCCAGTTCGGCAGAAGACTGATCTTGAAAGCTAAAGAGTGAGAGCGTGCGCGCGCATTCGCACACACTCTCTCTATCCTTGCTCATTCTGTAACACTATCCATATCTGATTGGACAGTGTCACAGCCATAGTAACACGCCCCCTTGCCAGTACACACCCCGTTAACAGTTCAGGTGGTTATTTTAATATCGGGCGCCAAATATAACGGCATAGATCTCTAAATAACGGAGGTTCATATCAATAAGTCTAAATCAAGTGGATAACAGGTAAAACATAGGTCAGAGCCAGCCGGGAGCAGATAATCCTAATCAGCAAACAAGGGGTTAAAGAGGCTCTGTCACCAGATTTTGCAACCCCTATCTGCTATTGCAGCAGATAAGCGCTGCAATGTAGATTACAGTAACGTTTTTATTTTTAAAAAACGAGCATTTTTGGCCAAGTTATGACCATTTTTGTATTTATGCAAATGAGGCTTGCAAAAGTACAACTGGGCGTGTATTATGTGCGTACATCGGGGCGTTTTTACTACTTTTACTAGCTGGGCGTTCTGACGAGAAGTATCATCCACTTCTCTTCAGAACGCCCAGCTTCTGGCAGTGCAGACACAGCGTGTTCTCGAGAGATCACGCTGTGTCGTCACTCACAGGTCCTGCATCGTGTCAGACGAGCGAGGACACATCGGCACCAGAGGCTACAGATGATTCTGCAGCAGCATCGGCGTTTGCAGGTAAGTAGCTACATCGACTTACCTGCAAACGCTGCTGCTGCTGCAGAATCAACTGTAGCCTCTGGTGCCGATGTGGCCGACACGATGCAGGACCTGTGAGTGACGACACAGCGTGATCTCTCGAGAACACGGCTGTGTCTGCACTGTCAGAAGCTGGGCGTTCTGAAGAGAAGTGGATGATACTTCTCGTCAGAACGCCTAGCTAGTAAAAGAAGTAAAAACGCCCCGATGTACACACAATACACGCCCACTTGGACTTTTACTTTAAACACGCCCACTTGGACTTTTGCAAGCCTCATTTGCATAAATACAAAAATGGTCATAACTTGGCCAAAAATGCTCGTTTTTAAAAAATAAAAACGTTACTGTAATCTACATTGCAGCGCCGATCTGCTGCAATAGCAGATAGGGGTTGCAAAATCTGGTGACAGAGCCTCTTTAACGAGAGACAAGCCGAGGTCAGTATTCTAAAAGTCAGAGGTATGGGGTTTAGTCAGATCAAATACATGCAGCAAGGAAAATCACAAGCAAAGACTGAGTGAGAAGGACAGGTATAAATACTAAACAAAATCTGATAGGCACAAAGATAGAGAAAAGAGATAGGATCAAGGAAAAGCCAGAACTGCCCAGAAACCAGAACAGTAGTCATGGAGATCATTAAAGGAATAGGCGTTTCCTAGCAGGACATATCCTATTTTTTCAAGGGCCGTTCACACGGTCCATTAAAAACCCAGACATAACACAAATGAACACATAACGCTGTTATTTTGATGGTGCGTGACACTTTTATGCATTTTCTATATAGAACAAGTATTGTATTTTTTGGACTATAGGACGTACTGGACCATAAGACGCACCCATAATTTGCAGCATGAAAGAGGAGAAAAAGGGTTTTGTCTATATTTCCCGGGTAACATTCAGTCAATAGGGTATAGATACAGTACCACAGTGTCCCAATACAATGCCAGCCACAGTTCCCCAATACAATGCCAGCCACAGTTCCCCAATACAATGCCAGTCACAGTTCCCCAATACAATGCCAGTCACAGTTCCCCAATACAATGCCAGTCACAGTGCCCCAATACAATGGCAGCCACAGTTCCCCAATACAATGCCAGTCACAGTGCTCCAATACAATGCCAGTCACATTGCCCCAATACAATGCCAGCCACAGTTCCCCAATACAATGCCAGTCACAGTTGCCCAATACAATGGCAGCCACAGTGCCCCAATACAATGCCAGTCACATTGCCCCAATACAATGCCAGCCACAGTGCCCCAATACAATGCCAGTCACATTGCCCCAATACAATGCTAGCCACATTGCCCCAATACAATGCTAGCCACATTGCCCCAATACAATGCCAGTCACATTGTCCCAATACAATGCTAGCCACATTGCCCCAATACAATGCCAGTCACATTGCCCCAATACAATGCTAGCCACATTGCCCCAATACAATGCTAGCCACAGTGCTCCAATACAATGCTAGCCACATTGCCCCAATACAATGCCAGTCACATTGCCCCAATACAATGGCAGTCACATTGCCCCAATACAATGCCAGTCACATTGCCCCAATACAATGCCAGTCACATTGCCCCAATACAATGCCAGCCACAGTTCCCCAATACAATGCTAGTCGCAGTTCCCCAATACAATGGCAGTCACATTGCCCCAATACAATGCCAGTCCCAGTTCCCCAATACAATGCTAGCCACAGTGCTCCAATACAATGCCAGTCACAGTTCCCTAATACAATGCCAGCCACATTGCTCCAATACAATGCCAGTCACAGTTCCCCAATACAATGCCAGCCACAGTTCCCCCAATATAATGCCAGTCACAGTGCCCCAATACAATGCCAGCAACAGTTCCCCAATACAATACCAGTAACAGTGCTCCAATACAATGCCAGCCACAGTTCCCCCAATACAATGCCAGCCACAGTTCCCCCAATACAATGCCAGCCACAGTTCCCCCAATACAATGCCAGCCACATTGCTCCAATACAATGCCAGTCACAGTTCCCTAATACAATGCCAGCCACATTGCCCCAATACAATGCCAGCCACAGTGCCCCAATACAATGCCAGCCACAGTTCCCCCAATACAATGCCAGTCACAGTGCCCCAATACAATGCCAGCAACAGTTCCCCAATACAATGCCAGTCACAGTGCTCCAATACAATGCCAGCCACAGTTCCCCCAATACAATGCCAGCCACAGTTCCCCCAATACAATGCCAGCCACAGTTCCCCCAATACAATGCCAGCCACAGTTCCCCCAATACAATGCCAGCCACATTGCTCCAATACAATGCCAGTCACAGTTCCCTAATACAATGCCAGTCACATTGCTCCAATACAATGCCAGCCACAGTGCCCCAATACAATGCCAGCCACAGTTCCCCCAATACAATGCCAGCCACAGTTCCCCCAATACAATGCCAGCCACAATTTCCCAATACAATGCCAGCCACAGTTCCCCAATACAAAGCCAGGACAATCTGCTGCCATAACAGTGCACTGCAAGGACTTTTGAATCACGGAGCTCAGTTTCCTGCTCCTTCATACACTGGCAGCTGTCTACATTCGCACTATTAGTCGCACTAGAAGATTACAGCATAGTTTTTAAGAAACAAAGCAAAATGTAAAATAAAACAGGAGGTAAGCATTAGCCATGATGACCTGACGTGGCTCATAGGGGCAGATTTACTAAGACTGGCGTCTCATATGCCATTCTTAGCTTGATGCGCCCCTAGAACAAGATGTGACAGATTTATTAAGGGAACACAATGCCAGCCACATTGCTCCAATACAATGCCAGTCACAGTTCCCCAATACAATGCCAGCCACAGTGCCCCAATACAATGCCAGCCACAGTTCCCCCAATACAATGCCAGTCACAGTGCCCCAATACAATGCCAGCAACAGTTCCCCCAATACAATGCCAGTCACAGTGCTCCAATACAATGCCAGCCACAGTTCCCCCAATACAATGCCAGCCACAGTTCCCCCAATACAATGCCAGCCACAGTTCCCCCAATACAATGCCAGCCACAGTTCCCCCAATACAATGCCAGCCACATTGCTCCAATACAATGCCAGTCACAGTTCCCTAATACAATGCCAGCCACATTGCTCCAATACAATGCCAGCCACAGTGCCCCAATACAATGCCAGCCACAGTTCCCCCAATACAATGCCAGTCACAGTGCCCCAATACAATGCCAGCAACAGTTCCCCACTACAATGCCAGTCACAGTGCTCCAATACAATGCCAGCCACAGTTCCCCCAATACAATGCCAGCCACAGTTCCCCCAATACAATGCCAGCCGCAATTCCCCCAATACAATGCCAGCCACAGTTCCCCCAATACAATGCCAGTCACAGTTCCCTAATACAATGCCAGCCACATTGCTCCAATACAATGCCAGTCACAGTTCCCCAATACAATGCCAGCCACATTGCTCCAATACAATGCCAACCACAGTGCCCCAATACAATGCCAGCCACAGTTCCCCCAATACAATGCCAGTCACAGTGCCCCAATACAATGCCAGCCACAGTTCCCCAATACAATGCCAGTCACATTGCCCCAATACAATGCCAGCCACAGTGCCCCAATACAATTCCAGTCACAGTTCCCCAATACAATGCTAGCCACATTGCCCCAATACAATGCCAGTCACATTGCCCCAATACAATGCCAGCCACAGTGCCCCAATACAATGCCAGCCACAGTTCCCCCAATACAATGCCAGTCACAGTGCCCCAATACAATGCCAGCCACAGTTCCCCAATACAATGCCAGTCAC
Source organism: Rhinoderma darwinii (assembly GCF_050947455.1). Lineage (NCBI taxonomy): Eukaryota > Metazoa > Chordata > Amphibia > Anura > Rhinodermatidae > Rhinoderma > Rhinoderma darwinii. Next base: position 80,852,796 of record NC_134697.1, on the reverse strand, counting down.
AGTGCTCCAATACAATGCCAGCCACAGTTCCCCCAATACAATGCCAGCCACAGTTCCCCCAATACAATGCCAGCCACAGTTCCCCCAATACAATGCCAGCCACAATTTCCCAATACAATGCCAGCCACAGTTCCCCAATACAAAGCCAGGACAATCTGCTGCCATAACAGTGCACTGCAAGGACTTTTGAATCACGGAGCTCAGTTTCCTGCTCCTTCATACACTGGCAGCTGTCTACATTCGCACTATTAGTCGCACTAGAAGATTACAGCATAGTTTTTAAGAAACAAAGCAAGATGTAAAATAAAACAGGAGGTAAGCATTAGCCATGATGACCTGACGTGGCTCATAGGGGCAGATTTACTAAGACTGGCGTCTCATATGCCATTCTTAGCTTGATGCGCCCCTAGAACAAGATGTGACAGATTTATTAAGGGAACACAATGCCAGCCACATTGCTCCAATACAATGCCAGTCACAGTTCCCCAATACAATGCCAGCCACAGTGCCCCAATACAATGCCAGCCACAGTTCCCCCAATACAATGCCAGTCACAGTGCCCCAATACAATGCCAGCAACAGTTCCCCAATACAATGCCAGTCACAGTGCTCCAATACAATGCCAGCCACAGTTCCCCCAATACAATGCCAGCCACAGTTCCCCCAATACAATGCCAGCCACAGTTCCCCCAATACAATGCCAGCCACAGTTCCCCCAATACAATGCCAGCCACATTGCTCCAATACAATGCCAGTCACAGTTCAATAATACAATGCCAGCCACATTGCTCCAATACAATGCCAGCCACAGTGCCCCAATACAATGCCAGCCACAGTTCCCCCAATACAATGCCAGTCACAGTGCCCCAATACAATGCCAGCAACAGTTCCCCAATACAATGCCAGTCACAGTGCTCCAATACAATGCCAGCCACAGTTCCCCCAATACAATGCCAGCCACAGTTCCCCCAATACAATGCCAGCCGCAGTTCCCCCAATACAATGCCAGCCACAGTTCCCCCAATACAATGCCAGTCACAGTTCCCTAATACAATGCCAGCCACATTGCTCCAATACAATGCCAGTCACAGTTCCCCAATACAATGCCAGCCACATTGCTCCAATACAATGCCAACCACAGTGCCCCAATACAATGCCAGCCACAGTTCCCCCAATACAATGCCAGTCACAGTGCCCCAATACAATGCCAGCCACAGTTCCCCAATACAATGCCAGTCACATTGCCCGAATACAATGCCAGCCACAGTGCCCCAATACAATTCCAGTCACAGTTCCCCAATACAATGCTAGCCACATTGCCCCAATACAATGCCAGTCACATTGCCCCAATACAATGCCAGCCACAGTGCCCCAATACAATGCCAGCCACAGTTCCCCCAATACAATGCCAGTCACAGTGCCCCAATACAATGCCAGCCACAGTTCCCCAATACAATGCCAGTCACAGTGCTCCAATACAATGCCAGCCACAGTTCCCCCAATACAATGCCAGCCACAGTTCCCCCAATACAATGCCAGCCACAGTTCCCCCAATACAATGCCAGCCACAATTTCCCAATACAATGCCAGCCACAGTTCCCCAATACAAAGCCAGGACAATCTGCTGCCATAACAGTGCACTGCAAGGACTTTTGAATCACGGAGCTCAGTTTCCTGCTCCTTCATACACTGGCAGCTGTCTACATTCGCACTATTAGTCGCACTAGAAGATTACAGCATAGTTTTTAAGAAACAAAGCAAAATGTAAAATAAAACAGGAGGTAAGCATTAGCCATGATGACCTGACGTGGCTCATAGGGGCAGATTTACTAAGACTGGCGTCTCATATGCCATTCTTAGCTTGATGCGCCCCTAGAACAAGATGTGACAGATTTATTAAGGGAACACAATGCCAGCCACATTGCTCCAATACAATGCCAGTCACAGTTCCCCAATACAATGCCAGCCACAGTGCCCCAATACAATGCCAGCCACAGTTCCCCCAATACAATGCCAGTCACAGTGCCCCAATACAATGCCAGCAACAGTTCCCCAATACAATGCCAGTCACAGTGCTCCAATACAATGCCAGCCACAGTTCCCCCAATACAATGCCAGCCACAGTTCCCCCAATACAATGCCAGCCACAGTTCCCCCAATACAATGCCAGCCACAGTTCCCCCAATACAATGCCAGCCACATTCCTCCAATACAATGCCAGTCACAGTTCCCCAATACAATGCCAGCCACATTGCTCCAATACAATGCCAACCACAGTGCCCCAATACAATGCCAGCCACAGTTCCCCCAATACAATGCCAGTCACAGTGCCCCAATACAATGCCAGCCACAGTTCCCCAATACAATGCCAGTCACATTGCCCCAATACAATGCCAGCCACAGTGCCCCAATACAATTCCAGTCACAGTTCCCCAATACAATGCTAGCCACATTGCCCCAATACAATGCCAGTCACATTGCCCCAATACAATGCCAGCCACAGTGCCCCAATACAATTCCAGTCACAGTTCCCCAATACAATGCTAGCCACATTGCCCCAATACAATGCCAGTCACATTGCCCCAATACAATGCCAGCCACAGTGCCCCAATACAATGCCAGCCACAGTTCCCCCAATACAATGCCAGTCACAGTGCCCCAATACAATGCCAGCCACAGTTCCCCAATACAATGCCAGTCACAGTGCTCCAATACAATGCCAGCCACAGTTCCCCCAATACAATGCCAGCCACAGTTCCCCCAATACAATGCCAGCCACAGTTCCCCCAATACAATGCCAGCCACAGTTCCCCAATACAATGCCAGCCACAGTTCCCCCAATACAATGCCAGCCACAGTTCCCCCAATACAATGCCAGCCACAGTTCCCCAATACAATGCCAGCCACAGTTCCCCAATACAATGCCAGCCACAGTTCCCCAATACAAAGCCAGGACAATCTGCTGCCATAACAGTGCACTGCAAGGACTTTTGAATCACGGAGCTCAGTTTCCTGCTCCTTCATACACCGGCAGCTGTCTACATTCGCACTATTAGTCGCACTAGAAGATTACAGCATAGTTTTTAAGAAACAAAGCAAAATGTAAAATAAAACAGGAGGTAAGCATTAGCCATGATGACCTGACGTGGCTCATAGGGGCAGATTTACTAAGACTGGCGTCTCATATGCCATTCTTAGCTTGATGCGCCCCTAGAACAAGATGCGACAGATTTATTAAGGGAACAAATAGAAAAAAAAGGAGTCATATACTATTTTGATTTTAAATGCCACAGGCATAGAAAATGTACAAACTTTATTGGACAATACAAAATAAAAATAGTTAAAATCGAGACTTCAAATTGTCAGGGATCATTACTATGTATATTGTCTGAAAAATATTATCCTCACACATATGTATATACATTTCAGTTCTTTGTGTAATATACTGATATATATAACAAGTTCTTTGTTCATGTCGGACACACCTATGGAAGACACCGCCCCCTGGAATGCAAAGAGGAGTGTGCAGAAGAATGTATAGGAAAACTTATAGGGAGGAGCATGTGTCTTCTCTGTGTGTGTTTCTTTGTTCTGAATAAAGTTCAGTTCCTCCTGGCTGACATTGAAGCTGTACCTCAGACATTTGTGTGGTGTACTTCTCTCCAGGCATGCCTTCAGCTTTCAATTTACAGAGGTGGTTATTCGGTGTGAAATACGGACCTGACATTTGGCACCCCAGATGGGACCTCACTCGAGGAAATATCAAAATCCGGACAATCGACAATCACAGGGTGAAACAGATAACTCAAAGTTGCCCACTGAAGGAATTTGATCACCTCCACAATAACACGGTAAGCGAATTGATTTTATAAATCTTCGTCTTATCTGTGTTAGTGGACAGTCTTGTGGCGATCTGTAGAACCCTTTTGTTGATTTCCTGGACTATCTCAGGCGACAGAGGTGATATTTTCCGCTGTGAGGTAAAAAAACCTGTGAGACCTTAGTCGCGCCCGACTAACCATCCTCTGGGTAATTAGGGACTAGATAGAAAATACGCGGGCACAATATCTATATGTGTGATAAGTCGTGGATAGTATTATAACCTGTCTTATACAGGGGCACGCGGGCATAAGTACATGTGTGATAAGTCGTGGATAGGCACGCGGGCATAAGTACATGTGTGATAAGACGTGAGACGCGGGCACGCGGGGTGCAATGATGCACTGATAAGACGTGTGATAAGACGTGAGACAAAAACACTGATAAGTCGTGTGATAAGGCATATGCGGGGTGTATAAACTGAAAAGAAGGAAAGAAAAAATAAAATTTAAGTCGTGTATTAAATTGTAAGTAATATAGTGGCCAGACAAGAGAGTTGTAGACCGAAAATTGTTATATAAGTTACGTGTATAATATAGACTGTTAGAATGGATGGTTTACGGTCCATATTCAAATCATCAGGATCACCCGATCCTATTCATGATTTGGTGAAGTGAATGGAAGTTAGGAATAAGAAAGGTATTGTATGTATTAGAAAACAGGACCAGCCGACGCCCGGTAATGGCGTCCGTACCTCATGTTGAGTGTGTCCTCATTGTTGGTGGGAAACCACCCCCCCTTCACAGCTGCGCACTGTGTTTCCAATGGGAGAGGCTGCCCCCCCCTGCCCCTGATGTGGCCACGCCCGGCCCAACCAAATCAGTATGAAATAATCACCTTGTTAATTTTGTCATTTGTAGTGTTTTTTTCTATTTACAGAAGTTCCAGTCTAGTTCACTGATGAAACAACACGTCATCATAATATAGAGATGGTGGCCGACAAATTGTACGGTTACAAATTATATGTTTGATGTTTTGAATGTAGATAATTTCTATACAATGGTGTGATGAATGATTGCAGATACGTATGTTGTTTTGCCGGCATTGAAAGTGTTAAGATTGTGAGAGAAGAAGTTGTGAGAAATGAGTGTGTGACCCCCCTCCCTCCCCCCTAAAGTGTGCTGTGTTTGGGAGGAGGAGGAGGGGGGCTGACTGGGTGCAGTCTGCAGGGCTGATGAGACAAAGGGATCTCAATATGCACTGCTGAGATATATGTATATATATATATCAGTAATGTCTACAAACCGAAATAAATTTCTTCTCTTTTGCGCATGCGCTGTTGGTTATAAAAGTTACGATATTTATGTGTTCTGATGTGATCAGATTTCATGTGTTTTGATGTTAATTCAGATGTATTAAACTACAGATACTGTGAGACGGGGGTTTGAAAATGTATGTGCCCCCACCGTTCTCTATTTTTATATACAGTTTATTGGTTTGCAGTAATTAATGTTATCAGAGATAATATTTTCTGTTTTATTGAATAACTAACTACAATTGTTTTATTTTTGATTTCACACATGAGTTATGTCATTGTAAAGATCAAATGTTTGTCAGGAAAAAGTCATTTTTGTTTCAGGCTGTTGTACATTACAGGGGGTTAAATTAGTGTTATGTTGAGATGTCGTTTTGAACTCTGCTACATTACTCTCGCAGAGTCCACAAAGGGGGGAAGGGTGAAGGAACTGATCAGGTACAATTTTGGCTTGTTTTGAATTAATTAATTTGGTTTCAGAAGATCTAAAAATGTGTAAGAGACCCCAATGAGTAATCCAGATTAAATGTGTATGAGCGTAACCTACATTTTGAGGTTTGTGTAGATGGTTGTGTAAGAGACCATCCCCCTCCAGCAAATTTACACAGGAGGCAGAGGTGACGTCACTCACACGAGTCTTTATGGATTAAGATGAGGGGGAAGGCAAAACAAAAATTGTCTGGACATTGTTAATTTGATGTAAAGTTTTTAGGAATGTTTTCTTTTTATTTGTTTTTGTATTAATCAAGTATTTGCAGAACCTGATAAAAGTGAGATTCTCAAAGTGCTCGTGATTATCAGATGAGTGTGGAGAAGTGTATAACATTTGGTTTTATTTTAGAGAATGAAGACGCCACCCCTTTGAGATGTTCTATCTATATATGTGACATGGGTTTTTAATGTAAATTTGTAATAAAGAGATTTTATTATACAGTATGTACAAGCCGGGATACGAGGCACCAGGTAAATTACCCAGAAACCACTCTCACCTTCTTGTTCATTTCAAGGAGCGGAGCTGGAGGTGCTCGCTGAGGCTGTAACCTGGCAGAAGGTAAGACGGCCGACATTTACACTGACTCTAGGTACGCTTTTGGCATCGCCCACAATTATGGGCCCATTTGTAGTAGGAACTTTATTGGATCATCGGGTAAGCCAATTGAGAGAGCAAGAGAAGACAGACCTGACAACAAGGGTATATGCAGCCAGGTGTCAGTAAATTGGCTTGTCCCTGGATACAATAATGCCACCACTAGGTTTGTAGCAGCTGGCGTGATGTGCGCATGGCATGACATAGGTAAAACAGCAAAGGTACCTGTGAAAAGTGAAGCCCGGCCAGATTAACAGTCCCAGCGACTGCAGAACATACAACTACCCGAGGTAGACGTGTATGACAATGTGCTTGTGTGTGTAGACCTGTTCTCAGGGGGGGTCTGAAGCCCGGCCTGTATCTTCCCCACTGCAGACATTGTGTGTAAGTGACAGGGAGAACAATGTTATCCCAAGTATTGAACTGGTGTTTGTACAATGATAAGATGTTAGCAGTTCTCTAGACATTGTCCCAAAGTTAGTTTGTTTAATAATTGTATTTAAGAAGTGTTGTGGGAATATTAAATACTGAGGTTAAGTTTTATGTAAAGTTCTGGACCAGCCTTAGCATTGGACTATTAGAGTCATGCGTCAGATAAAAGGTACAGAAGTGGAATATTCCCATTAGAAAACATTTTTATTTGTTTATTTTTCTTTTTGTTGTGAAAGGGAAATTTTAGAGCAGAGAATTCTGTGCAGTGTATATGTGTATGTGTAGATATATATATAAAGAAGAAGAATCAGTTTGTAAGTTTTAGTTACTGACCAGTGTGAACGTTTGATGTAAAGATGCTATTTGTTAATGTTTTTCTTCCAATTAATTATTTGGGTAAGATCTAATTGGTATGTCCCAGGTTTTACAGCTGTCGCTGCTAAATTCTGTTAGAGCTGTTTGATTTGCCTACAGAACAGTCTTGGCAGACCGGTGCCAACCTTATCATACCCGCCTCCCACGAAGAGAACCGACCTTGAGAGGCCTTCCCAGGTAGAACGAACCAGATTAGAGTAAGAAAAATAGTTTTAAGACGCTTGTCAGATAAACATGTGGAATCTGTGTATGTTTCTGTGAGGTGGAGATGTTCTAGGCAATCAGCTGAGATCAAGGTACAAATCCTGCTGAAAGAGTATCACCAAGTGCAAATGAAATGTACCCAGTAATCACACATCTTCTAGGTGCCCTGTCCATTGTAACAGAGAAGTTTTTCCTTATATAAAGGTGTTTGATGTCGTTTAAGGGCCTGACATTATTGTATGTACTTAGAACAACGTTTATAATGTATGCGGATGATGTTATCACCAGATTAGTATTTATTTTAACAATTGACAAGGGTTGGGGGTCCCCAGCAAGTGCCAGTAAATATGAACTAAAAGACTTTTAACACGATGAACTCCATCACTGAGATGCGGCAGGCACAGCCTGAGCCAGTACAACGCGTTTATCATGAACTGACGGCAGTGTCACAATTCTAAGCGGCCGCCCAGACAAGTAACTTGCCAGAGGAAGAGTACAGATGCGGAGGGTTTGATAGTCACAATACAACTCCACTAATCCGCCTACGTGGGATCTCACCCCAGGCTCACAACATGAGGTGCTATGTACAGCCTGATGACGTAAACTAAAGGAGACGGTGTCGGACAGATGAGAAGGACCAAACCAAGTCCTGATGACATCAGCAAAGTAAAGACCAAAGACCTGAGTGAATCCGTCAGCAGGATCAAGTGTTTTGATAATTAAGTGACCAGGAGGGGGTAATAATAACTCCCCCACTGGACACCAACGTAGTCTGACTCCACAATTGTGTGGGTTACCCTGAGGGTGACAGTCAGTGAAGAGCAGAAGACAGGAGAAGAAGAAGACGATGGTGTACAGGACTGGCAATGAACTGATGGGACCCGAGACCTGAGGGTGATAGCATGAGATTGGTGATAGCATTATGTTATTAGCTGAGGCCCTATTGTTTATAATGTCTGAGGTTTATAATTATAATGTGTGTAAATATGCCACGGTGCTGCAAATTACAATCTGAGGAGTTTTATGTGAAGGTGTGAGGTGAAGGTCACTGTGCTGCCCATGACCTGTCATATCTGCAGGGGTAAAGTCCCATTAGGACAGTAAGTGACAGTGCGACAGTTGTTACCATTAATAAAATGTAGACCGGATTAATTATATATATTACAACCAGCAGCGGTTTGTAGATTATATCAAAACAACCATCCTGTATCCAGAGGAGAATAGGGAAAGTTAGGACCACTCCGACACCTTAGAAGTCCAGGTACAAAGGGGGGTTACTCATCAGGAGTAGCTCGTCTCAAGCTGGTGAAGAAATCCAAAACCCCTACCCGCCTGGTTCGAGTGGTCAGTGGTAGGTTGCTAGGCACGACTCAGGGATAGAATAATATTTTTAGGGGGGACTGTCAGGGATCATTACTATGTATATTGTCTGAAAAATATTATCCTCACACATATGTATATACATTTCAGTTCTTTGTGTAATATACTGATATATATAACAAGTTCTTTGTTCATGTCGGACACACCTATGGAAGACACCGCCCCCTGGAATGCAAAGAGGAGTGTGCAGAAGAATGTATAGGAAAACTTATAGGGAGGAGCATGTGTCTTCTCTGTGTGTGTTTCTTTGTTCTGAATAAAGTTCAGTTCCTCCTGGCTGACATTGAAGCTGTACCTCAGACATTTGTGTGGTGTACTTCTCTCCAGGCATGCCTTCAGCTTTCAATTTACAGAGGTGGTTATTCGGTGTGAAATACGGACCTGACAAAATCAGACAACTGTATATGAGTTGCACATGGGACAGAAGAGCACATAGATATCAAAGAGTCGGCTCTAAAAGAAGGCTAAATAGCCATATCTAAAGTAGCCAAACAAATGACAAAATTCTATGTCAAACAGGGGACATGCAGAGTTACATCACATAGTAAAATATAACACAGACAGAATAAATGCTGTGATGGTGTATGTGGAGGAAAAGGTAAGTTGTAACACTGCTATATAATGTTCTAACACTCACATATAAGAGGCGCCAGTAGGTATACTTGGCGTCTCTAAGCCTCAAAGGGGAATAAATGGTCCCAAAATGTAATTGTAATATAAATTTAGTAAATAACAAAGGAATGAGTGTCTAACCCATGTCGCTCGCAAGGTCCAGTAGCTCCAAGGTGAGGAGAAACCCCAACGCGCGTTTTGCGTGGACGGCTTTCTCAAGGGGCCCCTTATTGATACCGTTTTGGCGAATGTCTGGCATTTCGATCACTTTTTATTTCATTTTTTTTTTTGGGTTGAAGTGGCAAATAAACTGCAATACGGCCATTTTGATATTTTTTCCACGGCGTTCACCGTATTGGATAAATATTTTTATAGTTTGGCCATTTTTAGACGCGGGGATACCTAATGTGTTTATGTTTATTTTTGCTTATTTACTTTTTTATGTGATCTAAGGAAAGGAGGGTGATTTTATTTTTTTTAGCCCCCCCTAGTGGCTTGAACCTGCGACAATTAGATTGCTTATGCCATAGTCTGCAATATTAGTCTATGGCAAAATCAATGCATTGCTATGGAGACCTGCCACTGGCAGAGCTCAATAGAAATCTTCCTATAGAAGGCCTAGGAGCGTCTCCCGGTTGCCATAGGAATACACCGGCTCCCGCGATCTCGCCGTGCGGAAGCCGCTGACCGGCCCCAAAGTAAAAAAACCCTCAGATACCGGTGGTCACATCTGACCATGGCATCTGAGGGGTTAAATGGTTGCAAGCATTGCCGCTGGGTCCCTGCTGTATAACACAACAGAGACTCAGCGGGTATGACGCCCGAGCGGACACCATTTTTAAATTAACCCTTTGCCTAATAGGCAGATTAGCGACAGGAGGGTTAATGGGAGGTCAGAGGCAGAAACTGCTCAAACGGAGAATGCAATTTGTTTTTTTTCACAAGCTGCCCAAAAAAAATCCTCTGCCTCCTATTACAATCAATGGGGGACAATTTTGGGCGTTACTTGGCACTTATTCCGACACGGTTTCCATGTCAAAATCGGCAACAAAAACTGTGTCAACTGACTCTTAGGCTGTGTTCACACGGCGGATTTGCTTGGTGGTCCCACAACAAAATCACCCGCAGAATTATTACTCCCATTCAGTTCAATGGGAGTTTTGGGCGGAATCCGCTCGAAGATCGGGCAGGACACTTCTTTTGACACTTCTTTCTGAAAAAAACGCTAGCGGGAAAAAGAAGCATTCAACTCCCATTGAGATGAATGTGAGGCAAAATTTGGTGGCAAAATCCAAAAACTCTGCCGTGTGAACAGAGCCTTAGGCCGGTGGTGACCACGCCCTTTCACCTAGCTACGCCCACTATTAAGAGAAGTGGTAAAAAGTCAAAATTGTCCCTTGTTGATAAATCCCCCACGCCGTCCAGAGCAGCACAAATTCTACGGAGAAGACAGCAGATACCAATCATACGCGGGCTTGCCCTGTCTCTAAATGCGCATGCGCAGGGTTTATTATCTCACTGCGTTCGTCGGAACCAGTTGCCGGTGGGCGGTGTTTCTGGGGAACGTTTTGGAGACGGAACCTGTGTGCTTCATAAATTTATGTCCCCCTAGCAAGGAACGTGATCGAGCTTCTTATTTTAAATAATAGAAATGAGGCTCTCGTTACTTCTCCGCCGACCCTTTGACTTTGGGCAGCGGGAGGTGGCACACTGGTTTCCGGGACACATGGCTAAGGGTGAGCCGGAAAGCTGAAGTGATCTACAATAGTCTTATCTATGTGAACGCGCACAGCAGAGAACTATATTAGATGACCGCAGGATATAACCGCGCAGTAGTCAGTATACAGATACCCCCTGCTTTGTAGCTCCCCATTGGAACCCTGAGTTGCGTCCATATGCTCCTGCTACAATATCACATCTGCATTAACACTATTACAGACCTCTCCTATCCCCAGAAAAGTGCCAATTTGGGTGGTGAAATACCAATGTGTTCAATTTCAAGCTGAAATATTTACCTGCAAATTTAGATTTCGTGATTTTGTGTTTCTCTACATTTAATATGTTAATATTTTGCACTGAAACGTGGCTCCCGGCCATCACTCAAAATGAAGGCCTGTTCACATCTACGTTGGGCTTCCGATAATCTGTTCCGTAAGAGGAAAGCATTGTTTCCTTTTGCACACTACTCTATTCTTTAAAAAAAAAAAGTTAATGGAACGGAACCAAATAAAACGGAACCACAAAAAAAATGCCATTGAAATCAATGGTAAATGCCAACGGAAAACAATGCTTTCCCTTTGTCTGTTCCTCTGACGGAACACATGAACGGAAAGTCAAACAGAAGCCCAACGTAGATGTGAACAGGCCATAAGGCCTCGTGCACACATCCTTGTCCTTTTATACGTCCCTTAAAAAAAAAAACGGATCCGCAAAATACAGTCGTAATCCGTGTCTTAATGGACCATTGGGCAAGACGGATTCGCAAAAACTGACAGGAATAGGACCTAGGAATGTACTAGAACAATAGAAGAGTTCTCAACACACATTTCATAGAATTCTTTGCGTTCCCTCAGTCACGGTTTAGGTCCCCTGTCGCATCTTTATTTATACTCATGTATGATGATAAGTCTACCATAGGGACAACACATCACGTGAGCGGCCGCGCAGGCACAGCCGACTGTAGTGACGTCAATATGGTTGACACGTCGCTGCAGCCGTCCGTTATTCGCCAGCCCGCTCACATGACCGTCATCAAGCAGCAGTGTAAACAGATGTAGTGGGTGACACAAATGGTGGCAGCGAGGGAATAGTGACGACTTTTAAAAGTACGTTTATTCCGATTTTTGCCAATTTCACTATTTTTTTAATCCTTGAATAACCTTTTGAATACAATTAATTCAATTTTTTTTGGTGTGGATGTGATTTTTGTTTGTTTTTGTGTAATTATCTATCTATCTATCTATCTCATATCTATCTATCTATCTATCTCATATCTATCTCATATTCTATCTATCTATCTATCTCATATCTATCTCATATCTATCTCATATCTATCTATCTATCTATCTATCTATCTATCTATCTATCTATCTCATATCTGTCTATCTCATATCTGTCCGTCCGTCCATCTATCTATCTCCTATCTATCTAATTTAACTACTAAGTTTTCTTCTGCAGGTCTTAAACAGATGAGAGCTAAACTTTCCAAAGTAGACTGCATTGTGGAAGTACATGATGCCCGAATATCCTTTTGTATGTGGAGTAACCAGTTTAGTGTTTCACCTTTGCATTAGGGTTAGATAGTATATTATATTATTTTAATAATGTCATTTTTTTTTCCATTACCATCTACCTAGGAAAACGTTAAATTAACCCTGATGTTGAATTGTTGGGAATTTGTTGTTCTCCCCCAAGCACAGTTAGGGTATGTGCACACACACTAATTACGTCCGTAATTGACGGACGTATTTCGGCCGCAAGTCCCGGACCGAATACAGTGCAGGGAGCCGGGCTCCTAGCATCATACTTATGTACGACGCTAGGAGTCCCTGCCTCTCCGTGGAACTACTGTCCCTTACTGAAAACATGATTACAGTACGGGACAGTTGTCCTGCAGCGAGGCAGAGACTCCTAGCATCGTACATAAGTATAATGCTAGGAGCCCGGCTCCCTGCACTGTATTCGGTCCGGGACTTGCGGCCGAAATACGTCCGTCAATTACGGACGTAATTAGTGTGTGTGCACATACCCTCCCTTTCATAAAAATGTTTTGAGGTTTCACTTTTGCATTTCCCTCTATATATTGTACATCCACCTTTAAAATGAATCTAAATAAAAACCTTAGACCATATATTCCCTAATATTTTGTTCTATGATTTGCACTCATTAACATAGAGAAAACAAAGTAAACTTATATTATTAGGCTGTAGGATTTGTAACATAGCCGAACATTAGTTGCTAAAAGGTAATAGAAATTATAGGCATTGGTGACAATGAGCATTTATGAATATTTTCAATTATATAACATTTACCTAAAACTTCCTTGACTATAAACACATCCCTTTATCTGGTCGAAACCCCCTCTTTAAAGAGTACCTTGGAATTAGACCTCACTTGCTGGTACTCAACAAGGTTGATTTAGCAGACCTCTCCCATCAAAAGGTGACAAGTTTTTTTAAAATGTATTTATTAATACAAGATTTTTAGAATACAGGTATGGGAAAGAAAAGTGCATGCATAGTAAGCAGTCACATAAAAGAAGAATATCCTTTTCAAACCCTGAGAACTCAAAGAAGTGTTTGTGACAAACAAAAATATTGTCCATTCTTATGTTCAAACAGTTTTCATTGCAACCGTCCTACAAATTACAATAAGGCTTCGTTCACATCTGCGTCGGGACTCAGTTTATGGGTTTCCATCGGAGCTTTTCATCATGGGAACCCATGAACCGAATCCAAACGGAAACCGTCTGTCCATGTTAAAGGGTTGGTCAACTATCAGACAACTAATGACCTATCCACTGGATAGGTTATCAGTATATGATCGGTGGGGGTCCAACACCTGGAGCCTGCACCAATCAGCTGATTCCGGGCACTGGACGTCCATGCCAGAAGTAGTTGGCTCCGGCCACGGAATAGCGGCCGAGTTGCAGTACTGTGCAATGGCATCCGATGCCCGCAGGCAGCCGGAGCAGCTGATCGGTGCAGGGTCCGGGTGTCGGATCCGCACCGATGATATACTGATGACCTATCCGGTGTATAGGTCATCAGTTGTCCGGTAGTGGGCAACCCCTTTAACTAGAATAAAGGCATGGTTGGGGAATTAATCAGAATGTATTAAGATATTTCAGAATTATCAGATTATTTGGATGCTGGATTAAAGGATTTTCACTTCACAGAATAGACTAATACAAATTACATGTCCTATTGACACAGGTGCACTGCTCATAACAAAGAGAGCGTTTACTCATCAGATGCACATGATTATTACAGTTTACAAACAAGATATTTCTATTCACTGACAGCAAGCAGAGATCTAAAAGGGTTATTCCCATCACGCCACTGGGAAAAGCAGTGAAGGGGCCGTAACGCTAAAGCAGTGCTGCGGTTGCTTCAATCTCCGTATCGGAGGAGTTCCGGCAGTCGGCCCCCACCGATAGCAAGGTGATGGCGCATCCTATGGATAGGCCATCACTTTAGGGGATGGGAATACCCCTTTAAAATAGTGATGAATTGAATGACAAAGTATAGTTTAAGTATATTAGGGAGTTTAACTGCTTATTATACAGTAATTAAGCTTATAAGATAAAACTGGAAAGTGCATACAATGTTGTGGGTGTCAGGGTAAGTGTCCCCTGTAGGGCTATTGTAGATGGATATGTGTCATCAATATGTGGCAGCGATGGGCAAAGTATTGTAGACCTTTGGAGCAAGTCAGACCCCTTCAGGAGCTAGTTTGGCTTTTTAGTGACCCGTCAATAAAAACCTAAATACAAAATTAGCCAAAAAGTAAGGCATCGCTATCAATCTTCTAAGTGGATTTGCTGTCTAGCTATTGGTCTGACCTCTAAACTTGGTTTATGTTAACCATAATGCATCCGTGTGCTGTCCGTGTTTCATGCATCAGTTACAAAGAAATGCAGAGAAATAAAAAAAAGAAGTGCTTGCACGGACGTGAAAAACGCATGCCACATGCAAAGCACACTGATTCCAATACGCACACAGACATGAGATGTAGCGTTTTTTTTGCGCGTAAGCAGGACACGCTCGTCTGAATGTAGCTTAACAGGAAAACTAAAATGAAATTTCTGGAAAAAAAGTGAATATGAAAATTTTACATTCATTTTGCTTTCATTATTGTGAAATGCCTAAAAGGTTAAGAAACTTTCCAAGTGCCGTTTTGAATACTTTGTGAGAAATTGCTGCTAAACTTATAAGGCCCCCATGCACACGAACGTGTTTTTGCGGCCGCAATTCCCCCGAAAATCCACTGGAGAATTTTGGCCCCATTCATTCCTATGGGGCCATGCACACGACCATGGTTTTCACGGTCCGTGCATGGCCCGGAGCCCAAACCGAAGAAAGAACGGGCAAGCCTTATTACGGCCGTGTTCTGCGGTCCAGGCTCATGGAAAATAATGGCTATGGTCGTGTGCATGAGGCCTAAGCCTTGTAATGTCATAGAAGAATAAAAGGATGTTCGAAAAACTGTTGCCAATATAAAGTAAACATATGGGAAATGTTAATTAGCAACAATTTTGAGTGGTATTTCTATCTGTCTTACAAACAAATACATTAAAATTTAGACACATGCAAATTTTTGCAAGTTTTCTTGAAATTTGGTGTCTTTCACAAATAAGCAAATGTATCAACTAAATTTTACCTCTGACATAAAGTACAATGTGTCACAAGAAAACAATCTCAGCATCGCTTGGATAGGTGAAAGCATACCAAAGTTATTACCACATATGACAGATATCAGATTTAAAAAATGAGGCTCTGTCAGGAAGGTCAAAAGGAGCTGCAGCGGGAAGGGGTTGAGGCCAGAATTAGGCCGGTCCGTAAAGAAGTAACCCTTTTTAATGTTTTGTTTTTTTTTATGATCCGCTTCCTTCCAAGGACTGTAGTATTTTTTTCCCAACATGTGCTTGTTCCTTCCAGAGGATTGTTACCCAGCTAGAGCAACAGGGAGTTGGAAAGGTCATTTACACGGACTGCATCAGAGAAGAGAACATCAAACAGGTTGGAAGTGTTCTGCATGTTTATGGGTCAGTGGGGAGGGTCAGGAGGGCGCTGCTATTCCTTTATGGCTCACTACATATATATTCACATACCCTCGGATTTTAGATTATATAAAAAATAGATTTTGCTCTATATGAAGGTTAGTTTTTCTTCATATCATTTACACTGTGATCCTCCTGAATTTCACATTTGTGTTTTTTAATTCAAATGGTTGCTCATGAATATTCATTAGAGGCTCCACCTCTTGCCAACTTTCTCCACATGGCGCAGCTGACCTGTCGCTTTCACGTGACCTAACATTTACTGCTGAATAGCACTGAAAGTGATGTGTCAAAGCCCTCACTGAAGCCCCAGTCTTAACGCCTCATGCACACGACTTTCATGCCACTGGGGCTGTTTTTGACGGCATCTGAGTGGCCACCGATAGTCTTCACGGAGCCATTCACTGTAGCGGGTGAATCGGGTCCGTGAAAAATGATCTGAGTCTCCGATCCGAGGAAAGATAGAACATGTGCTATCTTTCCTCGGATCACAGACGGGCCTCGGCCGGCGCACACGGTCGTGTGGATGATGCGTTAGAGTCTTTCAGAGACAGACACATCGCTTAGATTCATTCACTCCTAAGTTAATTTCCTAAAAAAAAAAAATGCAACACAAAAAAAAGTAAGAAACATCATTTCATTGAATCCTCCAAAGAAAATATACTTCAGTATAACATTGATTGTAACTCAAAAACGGTAACAATGCTTTTGAACGATGAAATTCTGACAAAATTCATGTTCTTTTTTTTCTATAGAAATATTAGAAAATCAAATCAGTGGATTCTCTATATGTTCAGACCACTGCCAATTTCCAAAACTATAAAGTGCTAAGGCCCCATGCACACGACCGTAAAATAGCCCGTAATTACGGTCTGTAATTACGGGCCCGTTCATTTCTATGGCCGACGGACACCTTCCCGTTTGTCTGAGGGAGAGTGTCCGTACCGTAGAAACCTGCCGAAAAAAATAGGACATGTCCTATTTTTTTATTTTACGGAACGCGCTCCTATACTTTATAATGGGAGCACGGCTCGTAAAAACGTCCGGCTGTCCGTGGCCCTCCGTGCCCGTAATTACGGGTCGTAATTACAGGCACGGTCGTGTGCATGAAGCCTTAGACCCCTGTGGCACCAGCCTGAAATTTCCAACATTCTAACCTATTAAGACCATGGTCCTGCCCTTTAAATCTGTACTATTGTAAATGTACGGCACAGTTTTAAAGGGAGTCTGTCGGTACGTTTTAGGCTAACAATCAGCTGCCACCCTTAATTAGCAATAGTGGAAAAGAATATGTACATGCCAGTGAGGTGGATTGTAGGGTAAAACAGTAACTTTTGTTCCGCTGTGTGCCGTAGACTATTTAGGTTGGCGTGTGCTCCAGACAGTCCCCTCGCCTTTGCATTGACGGCTCTTATTGTCTTCATCATGCAAGCAGAGCCGTCAATAAACAGGGGAGGGGAGTGGTTAGCGCTCTAGATGCCGGACACTTCCTGGTTCGGTGGACTCGCTAACCTAATTAGTATTTGGCTCTTGGCAGAATAAAAGTTTTTTTTTCACCTTGATGCAAGCCCTGTGATCCACCTCACTGGTATGTACTTCTCCCTTTAACATATCACTAACTAGTGTTGCCAGCCGTTTGTTAGCCTAAAATGTGCTGACGTTCTCCCTTTAACATTCCTGTAATATAGCAGGTGCTGGTCAAGTGCCTGTTGTCCGGGATAGCCAAGAGAAGATAGAAGCGGATTATAACCGCTTCTGTTTTTCCTATTTCCCTTTTTACTCTTTGAGTACTGTGTAGTGAGTAGAGGCAACTGAAGTGTCCTCGGCACAGCTTGGAAGGATGCCCTATTTACAGTAGGAAAAGTGCTTAGTGGAAAAAAATATAGATAAAGTGTGACTGTCCCCCAGAGGTCCTTTAAAAAAGAAAAAATGTATATACACACACGTGCAAAATTAAGTAAATAAAATACAAATAAAGTAAAAAAAACACACATACTGTCCGCGCCAACCTAAACTGTTGCCATAGTCACCCCAATCACGCGAGATTATACATGTTAAAAATTTAAACGTCCAAAACAAAATAGGAAACTTGTTCTAACACTAGTATTGAGAAGGTAATTATGCATAATATATATATAAATATAATATTTTTTATATATATATATTAACTTTTGGTCAATTAACCTCTAATACAACTAAAAAAAGTATTAGAAAACAGTCCTAGGTGTCACAAAAAAAAAACAAACGAAGCAAAAACTATTTTGGTAGCCCAGCAAATAAAGGTTAGGGCCGTGCAAATGCGAAAATCATAAAAAAAAAAATGGCCAGTCATTTCGGGCCAAAACACTGTTATCTTTAAAGGGGTTCTCTGCTTTGAAAAATCCTGCTTGTTAGGAAGGTCTTTTGACAATAAGCAGATCACAAATTTTCTCCCTGCTGGGACCCCCAGCGATCAGCTGTAATCTGTAGAGGAACCTGGCAGCAAGTGTTTCATTTCCCTGCAGCGCCATTACAGGAGAAATAAAGCATTACACAGTGTTGATTCAAATCAATAGCTGGTCTGTGTAATGCTGGACAGGACAGGTCCTCCAGATCTAGAGACGCTCTTTGTAACCGATCTCCAGTCCGGCCGAGAGCTGAGGATCCTGAACAAGGGACCCCACTCAATTAAAGGGGTTTTCTTATCCTGTTGATGTGCCATAAATGTCTGAGATATGTCACAAATGTTCGAAATATGCAGGACACACCTACGGTACCCACACTTATCTCTAGTACGGGGCCCCCTGTCCTATCTTCTGTCACTGGTCTCCGACCACTGACTTATGAGGTGGGCGGGCTTTCCGGAAACATCCGAGCGTGCTTTGCTACGCTGTGAATGGGAGTCCTGGAAACATAATAGCATAGCGAACTACGCTGTTTTATGGAACCGGGAGCTTTAAAAACAGGCTGAAGACGGCTTGCAGAGACGTGGTATGACAGCTTTGAGTATGACAAGGAGCGCCAATCAGCGCTTTTTCACCTCCGTTTCAGCGACGGCGGGGGGGGGTCTCAGCACCTAAACACCAAACAAACTAAACTTCTGACGCGTCTCTATGACATATCAAAAGTTTATTCGGTTACTCTTTAAATTGTTTTAGTTTTTGAAAATGCTATTGTACACTGAGCATATACTATTGTCTACTAATTATTGCACTTTATTCTTTTGAATTTTAGATTGTTCCAGCTATTACTGAACGAATCGGAAGTAATCCTCTGTTCAACAGATCAGAGGTCAGGTTCTAACCAGACAGCTAGAAGTAGAAGTAGATTTAAGGGGGGGGGGGGGCGGTGAGCAAACAATTAGATCCAATGAAATAGCTGCTTTTCCTGCCCCAACACCATCAGTTTGCTATCTATACAGTAAATGTGTCAGTACTTGCTGCTGGTGGTGGAACCCTAGTTGGGAAGTTTTGGTGGTTGTCCAGGAGTATAACATGTGTAAAAAAAACTTCCCATAATAAGAGAACAAATGTGCATGTGAAGTAAAAGTATAAAATATAGTAACTATGGTATATGCTTCATTATAATGTATGACCAAAACCATTCCTTCCCAATTAGGATACAAAGCAGCTGTATCTCCAAAAATACAAATAGTTTTAAATAAAATGTAATTACAAAGTTGCACCAATTACAGTGATACACATTTTTATTAATAACAAAAAAAAAAGAAAGTTGGTGTACAGAGCCTTTAACCCCTTAGTGACCACCAATACACCTTTTCATAGCGGTCACTAAGGGGCCTCACGGCGACCCAGTCTCAGGCTGATGTCCGGTCATTCTCCCGTCGCTTGTGTGAAGGACCTACGGGAGTAAGTGACAGCACAGCGTGATCTCGCGAGATCACGCTGTGCTGTGGATTAAGCTGGACAGGGCCGCCATCAGCAATTTCTGGGCCCCCTGCAGCCCTCCTCCATTACCGGGGGTGGACAACGGAAAGTGTGGCGCTCATGTTTGTACGTAATACGCGTTAACCGATTTTGGTGCTGACATCAATTACAGTGAATGAAACCATGGAGCAGGCAGTGACCGATTAATGCCCTGTATTTTCTTCAATTTAGCCAAAACGTATCCGACTGTGTGGCATATATGTGTGGGATACGTCGCTCGGGGAGTGGAGCTTTCTCAGGGCTGGAGTCCCCGGGCATATCTTCTACTAGCGCTCTGCCCATGGACTCTGGGTCTTTTCCTCAAGTCCATATATGTAAGGCTTTTCACACAAGACCGTTTTCGGTCCGTGATGTACGGACCGCATGTCGGCCGCATTTCCCGGACCGAACACACTGCAGGGAGCCGGGCTCCTAGCATCATAGTTATGTATGACGCTAGGAGTCCCTGCCTCGTTGCAGGACAACTGTCCTGTACTGTAATTATGTTTTCAGTACGGGACAGTAGTGTGTTTGGTGCAACTTTGCAATTACATTTTATTAAAAATTATTTTTACTTTTTAAGGTACAGCTGCTTTGTATACTGTATACAGAGCAGCTGTATCATGCGCTGAGTCCTGTATCCGTCAGATCAGCAGGTCCGTAGTGTCTAAGACACGCAGGATAGAGCCGTTAGGCCGGGTTCCCACGGGACGGATATGCTGCATAAAAATCATGCAGCGTGTCCGGCCTGGAACCTGCAATTCAGTCAGAAAAATCACACCACACTGTGGTGCGTTTTATTCGGACGGAAATTCCGCTGCGCAAAAAGCGCTCATACTTAGCCCCTCCTCTGACATTCGCTCAGTTCTCCCTGGATGACATTGCAGGCTATGTGACGCTGCAGCCTGTGATTGGGTAATTATGATATTTAATTTTTTTCTGACTTGTGATTTTTGCAGCATATATTACGCCACAAACGTCGCAACACTGGGCTTTCTGTTTCGGGAGTTCCATCCCCATTGAATTCAAATGCTGCGGAATTTCCGCACAGAATTCCGTTATTCAGCAGCATTTACGCTACGTGGGAGCCCGGCCTTACCGATCACATCTAAGTTATATGCAAAGATGTGATCGATAACATCTTGATCCGACCGCTGTCACTGAACCTGTCAGTCCCGCTGACCTGACGGATTACGGTCTCAGTGCACGATACAGCTGCTCTGTATACAGGATACAAAGCAACTGTATTTAAAAAAGTAAAAATAGATTTTGAAAAAATTTAATTACGATGTTGAACCAAACACACTGAGTCATTTTTATTTTAAAAAAAAAAGTTTTCAAAGGTGTACATAGCCTTTAAACAGAATCTCCCCACCCACACATAACATTTAGGGTCAGTTTACACGTTGTGTAAATACTGCGGATTTTCCGCAACGGAATTTGTTGCGAAAAATTTGCAGGCAATAGAGTACCAGCAAAGTGGATGAGATAAAACAAATCTCAGTCACATGATGTGTAAATACTGAGCGGAAAAAACGTTCTGAAATTGATCTGTGGTGTAGAGTTTTATACCGCAGCATGTAAATTGTATTTGCGTTAACGCTGCTTATTTGTTGCCAGTTTTCCCCATTGAATTCAATGGGGGGGTAAAACCCGCAAAACACATAGCAGTTATTGCCCTTTTTGAGGCGGGTACACAGCAATTCTCCTGTAAAAACCGCTACTAAAAGAAAATCTTATACTTACCCAGAAGTCTGTATATCTTCCTCCAGGCCGACCTCCTGGGAGGACGCTTCAACTCATGTGATGGCCGCAGCAGTGGTCTACTGGGATGAAACATCATCCCAGGAGGTCGGCCTGCTGGCAGGCCGGCTAAATGCTGCCGTTTCCACAGCGGACATTCTGGGAGAAAAACTGCACCACAGTTTGGTGTGGATTTTCGCCCGGAATTCCATGCGGCGCACAGGGCGGATACGCTGCATGATTTTATTAAGCATATCATCCCTGTCTGAACTCAGTCTAACCTTTAAGTTCCCCCACCACCCAAAAAAATTAATAATGAATCCCTTCCCCCACACATAGCATTCACAGCCAAGTCCCAACCTCCCCCACAAAAAAGTTTTACACAAATCTCCCCCACATATAGTATTTACAGTGAAGTCCCCCCTCCCCCATGAAAACATTCTACACAAATCCCCTTCCCCACATATAGCATTTACAGCTAAGTCCCCCCTCCCCCTACAAAAACGATTTATAAATAATCCCCCCTCCCCCACACATAACATTTACAGTTTCTTACCTGCCCTGAGCAAAATCTTCATCAACTGCCTGGTATAAGTTGCAGGCAGGAGGGGAGGAGAGCTGTGTGTCTCTGCTCCTCTCTAGCTCTTCTTCCTCCGTCCTCCCTCCCCTGGTTAGAAGGAGCGGCACCCTCCACACGGAGCTTCTGTTTCCTGCTCATGCAGCATCTTCCTCTCAAGGCCCCAAGTTACAAGTAAGTTACTTCACAGAACAGCCCGTTGCATTGCAGGGTCCATTCCTTTCTCGTCTTATAATTACTATTACTGTTCTCCCTCTCCTTACAGCCTGCCAGGAGGGGGAGAAGTTACAGCAGGTCTGCCGGGGGGCCTGCAAGGGGGGTGCCGCTAGTCTGGGGGGCCCCTTTTTTCTTAGCCATGTGGCCGGGACCCCTGACGGCAGTACCACTACTACTGCCCTGATGGCAGCCCTGAAGCTGGACATGAATGAAGAGAAGTGTATGACGCTGATTGGTCAGCGTCATACACTTCTCTTTACTAGGCCCACTTGGGCATTAAGAACAAATTTGCATAACACTTAATATGCTCATAACTTTGTCAAAAATAAACGTTTAAAAAAAACAAAACAACAAACACATTACTTATCTACATTAATTTTGATTAGGTAAACGATAGGGCCGTTCTAATCTGGTGACAGCCTCTTTAATGACCAGCTACGTTTTCCAGTTTTTAGCTTTCTGCCTTTCAGCAGCCATAACTTTTTTTATTTTTTCATTGACGTGGCCCTATGAGGCCTTGTTTTATGCGGGAGAAATTGTATTATTTTTTTCACAGTTTAGAGGTAGAAAATTTATTTTTATGGCATGAATATAGGAAAAAGCAGTTCTCTGCATTATTTTTCTTGTTTATTTTTTATCCCGTTCACGTTTCACGCTAAATAACCCATTCGATTAATTCCTCAGGTTATTACGTTCGTTTAGATTCCTTATATGTGTAGGTTTTTTGTTTTTATTTAGTGTAGGGGCAATAAAATATATTTTATGAAAAATAATGACTTTTTTGGGGGACTTTTTTTTATTTATTTATTTATTTATTTTTAATCCCATTAAGGGATAACTTTATTTTTTACTTATAATATATTAGTATACTCCTGTATGCTAATACATCATACTGTGTCACTATGACACAGGCTGCTGTTAGGGAAGCACATAGTGTGCCCGAACAGCAGGCAAACGGAACAGACAGCCCTGGGGTCCTTTCTAGGATTCCCTGCTCTTTGATCACATCACCGGGTGACGCGATCAAAGAGCGGAGTTCAGTTTGATCATGTCGTGGTCACGGACCGTGGCGATCAAAGGGTTAAACAGCTAGGGTCAGAATGTTTTCCGACCCCAGCTGTATTCAGCAGGCTGCTCTGAGATCAGGAGCTGTTAGTTACAGCTCCTGCTTAGAGGATGCGCTCATCAGCCTCTTCTACAGCGACGCCAAAAGACGTCGCTGTAGACTAAGCACATGCACCGCCTGCCGTCAAAAGACGGTGGGCGGTCGTTATGGGGTTAATACATTGTTTTCGTAAAAAAAAACACCAACAAAAAGTCTACAAAGGTTTACATAGCCT
This sequence comes from Rhinoderma darwinii, assembly GCF_050947455.1. Lineage (NCBI taxonomy): Eukaryota > Metazoa > Chordata > Amphibia > Anura > Rhinodermatidae > Rhinoderma > Rhinoderma darwinii. Next base: position 80,829,010 of record NC_134697.1, on the reverse strand, counting down.
GCAATCGCAGTTGGGTTACGCAGCAGGACAATGAGCTGAAGCACACTCGCAAGTACAGCTCAGAATGGCTCAAACTAAATTAAATTAAAGGGGTTTTCCAATACTTTTTTTTATTTTTTAAATCAATGCAATGTTCCTCTATTAAGATATTAGTGCACTCTGTCTAGCTTTTTCTTGATAATAAATGGTTTTAGTAACATTACTCCCTATTGTTTACCTGGAGAGGTTTGTTTTGCTCAGTAAGTTCATTCCTCTTCTCTTCCTGTGTTTCTCCTCCCTGCATGCACTGCTCTAGTCCCAGCATGCAATGTGCATGCAGCAGTGCACTTGCTCCGCCTACTACACCCAGCTCTACTAACTTCTGCAATCCCAGTCTTCATTTTGGTGCTCTCATTCTATTACTGCTAGCACAAGCTGAAATCACTGGATATCTGCGTTTTTAAACAACACTGACCCTATATGATGATACGTAAAGTTTGGTCTTTATAATTATAAGTTTTCTAAATGTATATTAACTGTTTATACAGTCTTAGTTTTAAATACTGTATTTTATATATATATATAAAATAAAAAAAATTGAATTCTAACATGTGAATTGGGATAAAAGGAGCAATACCTGTGGATCGCCGCTGCATCCTGTGTCGGAGATTCACAGTGAGCAAGAAAAAACTAAAGGGAAGCAGCGCTCCTAACTAGCCATCGATGAAAAATAATTCCCCTTCATGTAACTCTGCTACCTGTCAACTGAAAAGTCATCCACCACAGGGAAAAATGTTAGTCCATCATGTCTGATTCCCAGGTGTTTCTTTGCAGTACTCCTCTGTGTGGAAACATTTTTCACTCTGGCAGCTGATTTTTCCATTGACAGGTAGCAGAGTTACACAACAGGAAAACAAATTCCCCATCATGTAACTCTGCTACCTGTGAACTGAAAAGTCATCGGCTGTTTGAAGGGGGTGCACCGCTCGTATAAGCGCTGCTTCCCCTTACTTCATCACACTGTGAATCGCTAACTAGTTCGTATAGAAGCGAAGTATTGCCTAATTATTTTTTTTGGGCTTCCAGTTCAGTTCTGAAGTGGCTTTGAGGGGCCTATATATTAGACACCCCTATGAAACACGACATTTTAGAAACTAGACCCCTCAAAGTATTCACAACAGCATTTAGAAAGTTTATGCACAAAATGTTTTACCAGAGAAACGCAACTCAATACTTATTGTCCAGATTCTGCAGTAGAAATATCCCACATGTGGCCCTCGGGCGGTAATGGACTGAAGCACCGGCCTCAGAAGCAAAGGCGCACCTAGTGGATTTTGAGGCCGCCTTTTTATTAGGCACCATGTCCGGTTTGAATAGGTCTTGTGGTACCAAAATAGTGGAAACCCCCAAAAGGTGATCCCATTTTGGAAACTAGACCACTTGAGGAATACATTGTAGTTTTCTTGGGGTGCATGCAGCTTTTTGATCAGTTTTTATTCTATTTTTAAGTGGCGCGGTGACTAAAAAACAGCAATTCTATTGTTTTTTAATTCTATTTTTGTTACAGCGTTCACCGTGCGCTATAAATGACATATTCACTTTATTCTATGGGGCGATACGATTAGGGCTCATTTACACGAGCGTATTATACGTTTTTGCAACGCGCGTCGCAGGGACCTATGTTACTCTATGGGGCCGTGCAGACAGGTACGTGATTTTCACGCAGCGTATGTCCGCTGCGTGAAACGCACGACGTCCTATATTTGTGCGCTGTTCGCGCATCACGCACCCATTGAAGTCAATGGGTGTGTGAAAACCACGCATGTCGCACGGAAGCAATTCCGTGGGACGCGCGTGATTCACGCAACAGCACTGTAAAGGATGAATGAAAACAGAAAAGCACCACGTTCTTTTCTGTTTACAAACATCCAAACGGAGTGTCATAATGATGGCGGCTGCGCGAAAAGCACGCAGCCGCGCATCATAAAGGGCTGACACACGGAGCTGTTAAGTGCTTTTTGCGCACGCAAAACGCCGCGCTTTTTGCTTGCACAAAACGCACACGCTCGTGTAAACTCGGCCTTACGGTGACACCAGATGTTTATAGTTTTTTTATGTCTTATGGCGTTTGCACAATAAAATACGTTTTGTAAAAAATCATTCACTTTTTGTTACCTTATTCTAAGAGCCAGAACTTTATAATTTTTCCATCAATAAAGCCGTGCGAGGACTTATTTTTTGCGTAACGAACTGTAGTTTCGATCAGGACCATTTTTCGGTAAATGCAACTTTTTGATCTATTTTTAATACATTTTTTGGGAGGTGAAGTGACCAAACAATTGTGATTTTGGTACGGTATATTATTATTTTCTTTTACGGCGTTCACCGCGCGGGATAAATAACGAAATAATTTTGTAGTTCAGGCCGTTACGGACGCGGCGATACCAATTATGTATCGTTTATTTATATATTTTTATTAATAAAAAAGGACTGATAAGGGAAAAAAAGGGGGATTTTTTTAACTTTTAATTTCTTATTTTTACACATCTTTTTTAACTTTTTTTTTTACTTTATTACTTTGTCCCACTAGGGGACATGAGGGCAGGAGGCTCTGATCGCTATTCTAATACACTGCACTACATCCGTAGTGCAGTGTATTAGAACTGTCAGCTATTCACTGACAGCAAGCATAGTGGGTCCTGACTTTGTCAGGACCCACTAGGCTTCCGTCGATGGCATAGCCGGACGCCTTTGTTTGGTGTCCGGTTGCCATAGTAACCATCGCCGGCCGCTATCGTGTAGCAGGCCGGCGATGGTAACTTAACCCCTAAAAACCCGCGATCTCTATAGAACGCGGCTTTTAAGGGGTTAGACAGCGGGGACACAGCGATCGGTCCCCGCTGTAGGAGCTGCGGCAGCTGCTGTACGAGACAGCAGCTGTCACAGCTCCTGCACCTGTCGGGAAGACGGCCGAAACGGCCGTTATTCCTGCAACTTCGTATACACACCGCTACACACCTTCAACCTTGCGCATGCGCAGTGTAATATACACGGCCGCTGAAGACGCAGCCACATAATTTCACAGAGCATGCGCGGTGGAGTGTGTTCACCACGCATGCTCTAATTCAATAAAGAAGCACGTGGTACGGTTACGTCATTTTTGACGTAACCGTACAGTGTGAAAGCCGGAAACCGGAAGCAAGGCAGAAGACCAAATGGACGGGTCTGCACAGGAAGTGCAGATTTTGCATTGCTAAGGGGACGGCGACGGAGGAGGATATACGACGCTACAGCCATCTGATGAAACGTAAGTACATTGGAAAGTTATATCTTTTTCATTGTTTTATTTAAATAAATGTAATTTTTTAGTTCCGGAATACCCCTTTAAGGTTTTGAAGAGTCAAATACCTGACCTGAATCCCATTAAGATGTTAAGATCACAAACGAAAACCCTCCACAACGATGTAAAAGTCTCATCGATAGTTATTGGAACGTTTGATTGCAGCTATTACTGCCAGGGGTGGCGCAACCGGTTATTAGGTGTAGGGGGGCAATTACTTTTTTCGAATGGGTGAGATAGGTTTTGAATAAATCTTTATCCTCACTAAATGGAATGATCTTTGATCTGCATTTTGCTTTTACTCATGTTGTGTTTAACTTATATTAAAATTAGTTGGATGATCTGAAATATTTAAATGTGTCAAATTAGCAAAATCATTGAGATTGGGTGATGGGCAAATACATTTTCCCAGGACTGTGTGTGTGTGTGTGTGTGTGTGTGTGTGTGTGTATATGTGTGTATATATATATATATATATATATATATATATATATATATATATATATATTCTTGTTCCAGTTTCTCTCTGTGTTTACCCAATACAGAACCCAGACATATCCATTATGGTGACTGGAATTCCGAATGTAGGAAAATCCTCTCTGATAAATGCTCTACGCAGAACACATCTGAGGAAAGGTAGGTCCACACTATTTATAATGTTTCCATAAACCTAGCTATACTGTATGCGTAAAACATCAACGTGTTTTTTTATTCTAGGGAAAGCCTCTAAGGTCGGTGGGGAACCTGGAATCACCCGCTCAGTACTCTGTAGAATACAGGTCAGTCTTATTATAACTTTGGTCACTTTGTAAGAGTGTGGGTAGGATCCCCAGGTCTTTAAAGGGGGTGGCACATGTGTCGAGCCCTCAGTAGAGTGGATCCAGGAGCGGGTGGTGGGCCGGAGCCTTCACATGTTGCCGGTAGTGTGGTGGTGCAGCGTAGGTGACAGGCTTTCCCAGGAAATAGTGAGCGTAAACAGCCTTTTGAGGCCTAGTGGGACTGAAATTGAGTGGACATTCCCTGTACTAGAGAGGAGTGCCCATGACTCTGTAAGAGTCAGCCAGCCCGATATCATACACTTGCCTGAACCGACTAGAAATGTAACCTCCCAAGTCATGAGAGCATTATTTTTGTTGCTGTGGTCAGGTGTGACGCAACACCAGCCTTAGTAAAGATTTGCTGCCACAACTCGTGGTCTGGATATCCTCTTTTCCGCGACAATCTTTCCTAGGCCTCCCACTATTCAGGCCACGTTCTCACAACTTTTACAATTTTTGTACAGTAAAAGATGGCAAAACCTTTAATGAGCAGACCTGAAAGGGCCTTAAAGTGTAACTAAACCTTCTACAAACTTCGACATGTCATAGTGACATGTCAGAAGTTTTGATCGGTTGGGTTGTCAGAAGTTTTGATCGGTTGGGTTCCGAGTCTTGAGCCGCTTCGTTTCTGATCGTCTTTTTTCGGAAAGCTGATGTAGCGGTGTACGGGCTCATAGACTTTCTATTGCGTCCGTACACCGCTACATCGGCTTTCCGAGAAAAGCCGATCAGAAACCAAGTGGCTCAGCACTCTCTCGAGCGCATGTCAGAAGTTTGTTGAATGTTTAGTTACCCTTTAATGACCGTCTAAATATATATATTTTTTTCCCTCTTTGCATTTCACCAACCACAACTTTTTTATTTTTACATTCACGTGTCTGTGTTGAGCTTTGTTTTTGTAGGAGATATTGTATTTTTTTCAGCGCAGTATGGGGGTAGATATAAATTACTTTCTTCGTGAATATCGGAAAAAGTGATTTTCGGCATTGTTTGTTTTTATTGCTTATGTTTTTTTACACTGCGCTTGTTTCACACTATATAACCTGGTAAATAAATTCCTCTAGTAATTTCGGTCGTGTGGATATTTGTGTAGGTTTTTTGTTTTTATGTTGGGTATTCACAATAAAATAATTTTTTTTAATGAATATTTTTGCAGATATTTTTTTCTATTATGGAGTGCCTGTAAAGTTTTTTTACTTTTCATTGCTGTTTTCTAAATGAAAATATAAGCATATTCAAAATGTAAGGTTGTTACTGTTATCCTATGGTTTCCCTTGTCCCGTCTTCACTCCTATCTCCTTCTGGCTTGCCTGTTGTTACTTGAGCGATGCACGCTCGTTGTCAAGAGGAATCCGTATCCAGCTCTAACAGACGCCGTATACGGATTCTAGGAAGAACAGATGTATTTTGGGAGCCACGCTGAAAGCTACCGATACAGGCTTCTGTTAGTATAGAATAGCAGCCGCTGCTGGCCACTGAGAGACAGATGCAGGATCATCTGAATGCTGATTGGATGTCCTGCCGAGTACGTTCATGAGCAGACGCTAGGCACAGTTCCCCGTTCACGTTAGGAACCGGAAGTGACCGCCCATTTGGACAGCCAGTCATAGCTGAATGAACATCTATGGCTGGAAAAGGACCATGGGGGATAACTACGGACAGGAGTAAGGTAGAAACACTATTTATATAGCGTGGTAATTAGGATTAAGCTATGTATTTTATTCTATTTGGGCCAAACTTTGGAGTTACACTTAAAATAATGTGTTTATTCCATTTTTTTAATCCCATAAATGGATTTCTATTTCACAATTTTATTTTATGCTTATGATGTATTAGCATGCCCCTGTATGCTAATACGTTATCTTCTGTGTCACTATGACACAGGCTGATGTTACGGAAACGCTTAGTCTACCCTGACAGCAGGCTTACAGAATCAGACAGCCCTGGGGTCCTTTCTAGGTCTCCAGGACTGACTGCAGAGAGGTTTCCCAGTGACGGGATCGAAGGGAGGAGTCCCTTTTGATCATGCTGCGGTTACGGACTGCGCCGATCAAAGGGTTAAGCAGCCGGGATCTGAAGTTCCTCTGAACCAGGCTGTACTCAGGAGGCTTCTCTAAGAACAGGAGCTATTAGTAACCGCTCACTGGAACTCACATTATTCTCTTCTACAGCAACGCCAAAAGACATCACTGTAGACTGAGAACCTTGCATCGCCTGCCGCCAAAAGACAGTGGGCGGTCGTTAAAGGGTTAATATATGGCTATTTTGCTTTTATGGTATCCTAGTAGTGCAGTTTGAAGATGAAGTAAAACCGATATCGCTTATTTTTTATTAGGATGTGTTTTGTTTCCAGCACAACTACAATATTAACTAAAATGATAAAATGCAGTGATAATCAATAAATGTACCTGAGGTTATAGTCTAATGCCTGGTAATCCGTTCATTTTAAACCACTATTAAATATTATTTTAGCTTCATCTATGGGAAATTCTACATAGCAGTACACTGATTTTAATGTATATAAGAGCCTGTTATATTTTGTGAAATATTAAGAGTCTATGTTGTATAACCTCCTTATAGAGAACCTTACCATTACAGGTTTCAGAAAATCCCCTCATCTATCTCTTGGACACGCCAGGCGTACTTTCACCCCGCATTGAGTCGGTGGAGACAGGCATGAAGTTAGCATTATGTGGTAAAGCAGCACAATTATACCTTTCCTTTACTTTCATGTATTTTAAAAATTACGTTTTCTCAGGATACTTTCCTAGAAGACAGACACCCTGGCAATCAGCTGATCGCAGATGGTCCGGCTGCTGAAACCCTGTGATCACCAGCTGCTAATGACCACACATTTTCCGTTTATGGAAACAAACCGAGGTATTAACTAACCAGGGATTCCCAGCAGTGGACAGATTGGTTTAGGCTATCTTGGCCTGATCAGGACAGAGCAAGTTTATTCCCCTTTCAAATTATTTTTTTTTTCTTTTGGCAGCGGCCAGTTTGCAAAATTATCATTAGTGGTTTTTTATTTGTTGTTTTTTGCGCAGGCCAGTTCAGTCATCTTAAAGGGACTTATCCCTTTTTCTTTGTTAGGAAGGTCCCTGACAATAAGCTAAATAAATGGTGTTTCACTTCTGGTACCCCAGTGATCAGCTGTAATCAGTGCGGAAACCTGGCAGCAGGTGTTCAATATGCCTACAGTGCCACCACAGGGAAAATTAAGTATTACTGTAACGCCAACAGCGGGTGCTGCTCCAGCCAGCAGTTCCTGCCACCGGGTTTCTTACCTTCCCTGCCGGTGGCCGTCAGTTCCTCTGCTCTGCCTTGTGAGGCCGGCCGCACCCCACCTCCTGCTTGCTGCCGCATGTCTCATAAGACGCGCGAGTTCCCTGGCCGCCTCTTAAAGGGCCAGCGTGCATGCATTCACAATGATCCTCACGCAATCTCTGATGCTCTGGGCTTATTTAATGTCTGCTCCTCTGGTCACCTGGTGCCTGAGCAGTTTTGGTCCAACTTATTTGTTTCCTCCGAAGGTTCCAGTTTGCATCCCGCTACCTGATAACTGTAAACATCTCGCTACCTACTATCAGTCAGTATCCTGCTACCAGATCGTATCCTGCTACCTGTCTGTATCCTGCTATCTGATACCAGTCTGCATCCTGCTGCCAGTCCATATCCTGCCCTCCGTTACCAGTCTGCATCCTGCTGCCAGTCTTTATCATGCTACCTGCTGCCAGTCCATATCCTGCTATCTGCTGCCAGTCCGTGTCCAGCTACCAGTCCATATCATGCTACCTGCTGCCAGTCCGTATCCTGCAACCAGTCCGTATCCTGCAACCAGTCCGTATCCTGCTGCCAGTCCATATCCTCCTACCAGTCCGTATCCTGTTACCCACTACCAGTCCGTAACATGCTATCTGCAACTAGTCTGTATCCTACAACCTGATACGAGCCTGACGCCTACTTCCTGTTGGCAACCCCTGTCCTGCTGCATGCTTAAAGATATGCTACCTGTTACGAACTGTGACCTCAGATCCATACCTGCCTGCCACGGTATCATTTTCCAGTGCCTGTACGCACGGTGTTCTTCACCATTGTCTTTTGGTCCGCTAGGGCAGCTGCTACTCACACCCGGACCACCTCAAGAGGTAGCGACCTGGAAGCCGGGGGTTATAGGGTGAATACCGGGGAAGCTACTTAGACAACGCCCTTAGTTGGCCATAAGTCAAACCGGTTGAGTAGCACAGCATGTCCACAACCCGCTAGTCATTTTTGTAATTTGTGAGGTGAATCAGGCAGGTCAGTTAGATAACTATTTAGCAGTGACTATTTCTCATATTTTATTTTTTTTTTTATGTTGCAGGAACAATTCTTGATCATTTGGTTGGTGAAGATATCATAGCCGATTATCTCCTTTATACTCTTAATCAACATCAACAGCACAGGTAAGCGTGCAGTATTGATCCAAGAATTCTCTTGTCCTTCCCCAATCCTCCTCACACACACAACTACAGCGAAGAGAAGTTTGACTAAAGCGGCAGTCGAGCAAACTATCAGACTGGATGAAACGCAGAGAGCTGAGGAATATGGTGCACGCTGCATTCAAATTACATAATCGGCGGTGCACCAGAATTAGACCTGATGAAATATACTCTTTTGTGGTCTTTATTTTGTGTAAAATAATTTTTTGGGGGGGTTTTTGTTCACAGTAAAAACTTTCCCGCTATATTTTGCCAATACATATTTGAAACACATTGCATGCTGTTATTTAGCTTATGATTTACAAGTACACCCAGATCCTTCTCAACAAGTGAATCCGCCAGTGTAGCTCCCCCTAGGACATATGATGCATGCAGGTTGTTGGTACCCAGATGCATAACTTTACATTTATCTACATTAAACTTCATCTGCCAAGTGGATGCCCAAACACTAAGGCCCCATGCACACGACCGTATTCTAACCCTCCCGTAAATACTGGCCGTAAATACGGGTCCTTTGTCATCCGTATTCCACCCGTATTTATGGACCTATAAAAAAAGGGGGGCTGGAAATGAAGTCACAATCATGTCCAAACCACTTAAAAGGGTCATAGGATCACTCAGATGCCATTTTCTCTGCTTCTCTTTATTCAAAAATTTTAATCTCCTGACGTCGCCTAGCAACACTCCCGTAATTACGGGTGCACGCATGTAGCCACCCATAATTACGGAAGCCCCATAGACTTCTATGGGCCTGCCCGTGCCAAAATTACGGCCTGAAATAGGACATGTTCTATATTTTTCAACAGCCCAGGCGCCTTCCCGTGCGCAAACGGGAAGGTACCCGTGGCCAATAGAAGTCTATGGACCCGTCATTACGGGCGTTTTTACGGTCGTGTGCATAGGGCCTTAGTGTGTTCAAATCAGCTTACAATTTACGAACATCTTCCATAGACTGAACATTACTACATAGCTTGGTGTCATCTGCAAAAACTAGAAATAGTGCTATTAATCCCATCCTCTATATCATTAATAAATAAGTTGAATAATAGTGGTCCCAGCACCGAACCCTGGGGTCACCACTTATAACCGGGGACCATTCACAGTAGGAATCATTGACCACAACTCTGGATACGGTCCTTGAGCCAATTCTCAATCCAATTACAAACGATACTTTCTAAACCTATATTCCTTATTTACCCATTAGGCGTCTATGAGGGACAGTGTCAAATGCCTTTGCAAAGTCCAAAAACACTATATCCACAGCGGCCCTTCTGTCTAGGCTTCTGCTCACCTCTTCATATAAACAAATCAAGTTGGTTTGACAACTTCTGTCCTTGGTAAAACCGTGCTGGCTGTCACTTATAATACTATTTTTTGTCACATAATCCTGTATATAGTCCCTCAATAGCCCCTTAAAATTTTTCCACACAATGGATGTTAAGCTTACTGGTCTATAATTACCCGGGGAAGACCTAGAGCACTTTTTGAAAATAGGCACCACATTTGCCCTGCGCCAGTCCCTTGGCACTATACCAGAACCTCTAAATATTATGAAGAGAGGGACAGAAATAACTGAACTAAGCTCCTTAAGAACTCTAGGGTGTAACCCATCTGGTCCCGGAGTCTTGTGTACATTTATTTTATTTAACTTAGCTTGGATTATATCTACATTCAGCCAATTCAGTATATCAACTGATATATTAACAGAACTGGCACTGGCTACATCAGCTGCTCTTTCTTCTGTTGTATATACAGATCTAAAGAACCCATTTAGTAACTCTGCCTTCTCTTAATCCCGTCACCAACTCCCCGTTACCACTATTTAGGGGTCCTACATGTTCAGACCTCGGCTTTTTTGCATTTATAAACTTGAAGAATTTTTGGGAATTTGTTTTACTATCCTTGGCCACATGCCTTTCACTTTGTATTTTTGCTGATTTTATTACTTTTTACAGATTTTATTAAGCTCTTTATAATTCACACAGGCTACAACTGGACCCTCAGATTTGTATTTTTCAAATGCCCTTTTTTTGTCATGTATTGCCCTTTTTACAGAAGGTGTAAGCCATGTGGATTTCATTTTAGTCATTTATATTTGTTACCTATAGGAGTAAATTTTGCACTATAATCACCCAAAGTGGATTTTAAGATTTTCCATTTATCATTTGTCCCATTATTTGACATTAGTTCTTCCCAGTCTATGTCCTGAATTGCAGCCCTCATCCTGGGGAAATTGACCACCTTAAAATTAAATGTTTTTCCCCTCCCAGCCTGTGTTTGTTTTTTGCAGTATATGTAAAATATAACTATATTGTGATCACTGTTACCGAGGTTTTCACGAACATTGATGTTCCCAACAAGATCTGCATTATTAGAAATGACCAGATCCAACAGAGCTTCACCTCTAGTCGGGTCTTCCACAAACTGGCCCATAAAATTTTCCTGCAACAGGTTGAGGAAATATCTCCCCTTTGCAATTGAAGCCGAACCATGACACCAATTAATATCCCGGTAATTAAAGTCTCCCATTATCACTACAGTACCCGCCTGTGCAGCCCGCTCCATCTGTTTATATAGCTGACCTTTCATCTTCTCAGTTATATTGGGGGGTCTATAGATTACACCAAGTCAGGTTTTTACCGCCCTTTGTAATTCCACCCACAAGGCTTCAATCTCCTCACAATCTTCACCCACTATTGTCTCTTTCACACTCTCACATACACCACCGCCTTCATATCACTTCTCACATACAGACATACACCACCACCTTCATATCACTTCTCACATACAGACATACACCACCACCTTCATATCACTTCTCACATACAGACAAACACCACCGCCTTCATATCACTTCTCACATACAGACATACACCACCACCTCCATATCACTTCTCACATACAGACATACACCACCACCTTCATATTACTTCTCACATACAGTCATACACCACCGCCTTCAAAACACTTCTTACATACAGACATACACCACCGCCTACATATCACTTCTCACATATAGACATACACCACCGCCCACATATCACTTCTTACATACAGACATACACCACCGCGTTTCCTATTTGTCCTGTCTTTCCGAAACAGTGTAAAACCCTGTAGATTTACAGCCCAGTCATGTGAAGAGTCCGGCCAAGTTTCAGCAACACCAACTATATCTATATGTTCCTCCAGTACCAAGGCCTCTCGGTCTCCCATTTTGCTTGCTAGACTTCTGGCATTTGATATTTCAGTATCAGAATTGTGATTATTTGGGCATTTTTGTTTTCATTGCTGTTTTGTTACAAAAGGATCTCCCTATCCTATTGACTAATCCTCTCCCCACAGTATATTTCTCCCCCCACCAATTTAGTCTGACCCCTCTCTAACCTGACTAACCCTTTATTTTCTACATTGACCTCCCTCCTCAGCCCTAGTTTAAATACTCCACCACCCCAGCTAGAATTCTCTCCCCCAGCACAGTGGACCCCCTTCCATTTAGGTGCAAATCATCTGCAGAATACAGTTTGTACCCTAATGAAAAGTCAGCCCAGTTCTCTTAAGCTACTTAAGCCATGCATTTAACTCCCTGAGCTCCCGCTGTCTTTCCTGTGATGCGCATGGCACAGGCAGTATTCCTGAGAATACAACCTTGGAGGTCCTTCCCTTCAGCTTGTAGCCTAGTTCTTTAAAATTATTCTTAAGGCTCCTCCACCTACCATTTATTCTGTCGTTGGTTCCCACATGGAACATCAGCAGCCCCTCCCAGTAATTTATTCACCTGTTCCACCACATGCCGAACCCTGGCACCAGGGAGACCGCAAACCATTTGGTTGAGGCGGTCTTGGCGACAAATTATTCTATCCGTCTTCCTGATTATAAAATCCCCTACAACTACCAATTGTCTTGCCTTCCCTGCTTTATCATCTCACCCACTACTAGCTGGACTGCCCCACTAACTGCGCGCTCAATGACCAGCATGCTACGCTCAAGAATATCTATCGCCCTCAATGTTGCATTCTGCTCTTCCAGATCTCTAATGCGAACTTCCATGTGAACAACATGCGCACATCTGCCACAGAGGTATTCACTCTGGAATTACGGCTCCAGTCGTGCATACATATGGCAAACTGTGCACTCAAGAAAACCTCCACTCTTGCTGTCCATTATCCCAGTTACAAAAAAACTGTGAACAATTGTTAAAGTAAAAGAAAAGAAGAGCACTTACAGGGGCTTTAACTCCTCTTTTGAACTCCGGTTTAGTAACTCCACAAGCCACTTGTTTAGCAAGGCCAAAACAGAGCATATGTGTAATGCCGGGGTAGGGAGACAAACAGGTGAGCCCTAATCTACCCGCCACTCAGTCCCTGCCTACTTGTAACGACCCGTCCTAGGCGACGGGGTACAACTGGGCGACGGTCCCTACGCTCAGTAAGTGCACGACAGACAAACAGACAAGGGTACACAGAAGCTAGGGAAATGGGGCAGTTGCCCACGGAGACACCGTGAGCAACGAGAGTAGTGAACGAGTCGAGTCAAACCAGGAGTGTACGAGGTACAAAACGCAGAGCAGAAGAGTGGTCAATAAAGCCAAGGTCAATAACAAGCAGAGGATCAGTAGTTCAAGCAGCAGCAGCAGAGCCAGGAAACAAGCAGAGCAGAATCACAGGCAAAGGAGGAACAGGAAAGGCAGGTATAAATAGACAGTGGGCGGGAGCTAGCTCCGTCTGGCCAGGCTGTGATAGGCTCGCCCACTCCTAAGCCTGCCACCCTGAGTGGTGGAAGATGGAGTCAGTCTCACAGACATAGGAGCAGGTGCAGACTGATTACCCACAGGCGTCGACACAGAAGCTGTGTCTGGCAGATCCTTTACAATATGTGGTTAACCATTACCTTCCAACACACAGTAGTCTCAGCACAGCCATTTTAACCCTTAACAATGTGTTCAGCTGTATCCCCTTCGAACAGTAATTACTGCAGTGCCACCAATGCCCCAGTCATCACAGCAGTGTTTAGCCTCCGCAATTTCTCCAGTTGTCACATCAGCGCATTCACCCCTATTCCTCTAGTAGTCTCAGCCGCATCTCCCCAAATTCCCAGTTGTCTTCCTCTATATAGCCTTTTCCAGTAAACTCATGCAATGCACTGTTTGCCGGCTGTAGTCTACATTTGAGCAGCCTATTACCAGCTGCTGCATGCAACTTCCTGTGTGTATTCCTTCTCTGCCTGCTAAAAGCCGTCTGTGACCCCCTCTAACTAGTGTGGAGTTAATGAGGTTTGTAGTTGATTGAAGTTATTGGCGCATGCTCAGTCACAAACTACTCCCTGAATGAGGTGTCCAGTGGCTTCTAAGAGTCCATAAATTTTGGGCACGTTATAAGCCTAATTACACGTAAACATTTATTTCACGTAAAGTAGCACTCCGGCAAACTCCCCTCCTCCCCTCCATTTCTAAACTTAATTAGGTAAAATGTATTGATAGTAATAATCTTTCACACTGTAGACCACCAACTCCTACTCAAAATGCTCAACTCTATTGGCCTTAAGGACGCTGCTCTCTCTTGGTTTTCATCCTATCTCTCTGACCGCTGGTTCAGTGTATCATCTGCTGGTTCTACTTCTTCTCCTCTTCCCCTTGCTATCGGGGTTCCGCAGGGATCAGTCCTAGATCTGCTTTTCTTTTCTCTCTACACAGCTCCTATTGGAGAAACCATCATTAGATTTGGCTTCCGGTACCATCTCTACGCTGATGAGACCCAATTATATACCTCTGCCCATCACATCACCCCCCCCCCCCCCCGCTCTAATACAGAACACCAGTGATTGTCTGTCCGCTGTCTCTATCATCATGTCCTCTCTCTATTCGAAACTGAATCTTTCAAAAACTGAGCTCCTTGTGTTCCCACCATCTACTAACCTCCCTAAACCTGATGTCTCCATCTCTGTGTGTGGCACGCCCGCTGTCTTGTTTTTTTTTTTTACTCAAATCTTTCCTTTTCTCCTCACATACAATCACTTTCACGCTCCGTTCACTTTCACCTCAAAAATATCTCCAGAATCCGCTCTTTTCTCACGGAGGAAACAGCCAAAACTTTTATTGTCGCTCTAATTCACTCTTGTCTTGACTACTGTAGCTCATTATTAGTCGGTCTTCCCCTCACTAAACTCTCTCCTCTCCAATCTATCCCGATTGCATCAGCCAGGCTCATCTTTCTCACCAACCGCTACACCAACGCCTCTACCCTGTGCGAGTCACTGCACTGGTTGCCAATTACCTTTAGAATTTTATTCTCACCCACAAAGCTCTTCACAGTGCTGCACCAGTCCTCTTGAATGTGCTACCCCAGACAATCAGATTTATTCACAGTTTTAAGTGTGCCCTGAAAACACATCTTTTTAGATAGGCCTATAACTTTCCCTAATCCGACTCCTTTCCTTGGCCCCACTATTACATTCGTCATCAGAAACTGACCCCCTCATTCTGCAGTATCCCCTGCACTCCTTCTACTTCATGTCAGTCATACACGGATACTGGCTGGTGACCGGCTCATGCAGATTTATGTTACCACCGCATGTGTATAAAAGATGGCCGGACCATTGTACTGAACAAGCACTTATTACATTTTGTGTCTCCCTTATTTCCTCTTGCGAGCTGGGTCCTCACTCCTCTTGTATAAATTGTTGTTTAGTTTTGTCACTATGTAACGGCTGATATTGTCTGTACATGTTCCCTCTGAATTGTAAAATGCTGCAGAATATGTTGGCGCTATATAAAGATTATTATTATTATGTTCTTACTGGGTGCTTTATTGTAATGTTAGCATCTTTGTTCTGGGCTGCTGTTGGGTTACGTGACCCGCTCTGAGCACCCAAATCCTACATCGTCTGCTGTGTGGACTATAGGTCAAAATAGAAGGTAGGAGCAGCACAGTAAGTCTGGACCTCACAAGGGTCAATAGGTTGCCAGCCTCCAGGAATCCGACTTGTGGATCCCTCAAATGTAGACAATTCAAAAGAAAAGAGGCAGCTCTCCGAATAGAAGGTCTCAAAAAATGTTTTTTATTCACTCATATGTGAAGAGGGTGCAACGTTTCAGCTGCTCAATGCAGCCTTTGTCAAGCTGAAACGTTGCGTCCTCTTCACATATGGGTGAATAAAAAACATTTTTTGAGACCTTCTGTTTGGAGTGCTACCTCTTTTCTTTTGAATGGACTTTAGGTCAGTTACTCTATGCAAGCCTATGAGAATCACAGCGAGGCTCTCATAGGTTTGCATAGAGAGACTGACTCCAACACAGCAGACACTGTAAAGGATTCAGAAAGTCAGAGTGCCGGTCACAGGACCGAACGGTGGCCCAGAATGGAAAGGCTAAGGCTCTGTTCACACAGCCGTTATGGTTTCCATTATAGCGAAAACCGGTGCTGGATCCGTCACACACCGGACAGAAAGAATAGTACTGCATACTGCACTATTCTTCCCATCAAATATGACAGAACTCCGAACAGTCTCGCAGTGTGAACTCAGCCTTACTTTAAAATGATGCGCCAGGTAAGAAGATTGCTATCAATACCTTTTACTTTATCAAGTTTAGAAGGGGAGGGGAGAGGATTAACAAAGTGTTTCTTTACCATTTAGATTTAGCAATGGAAATGTGATGGTTAATGATATTTGTGAATGTGCATTTCTTTCCCAGTTATGTGGAACAATATGAGCTTAAGGGGCCCTGTTCAAACATAGAGACTCTCCTCAAGAAGATTGCCCTTAAGCTAGGAAAGACACAGCGAGTGAAAGCCTTAACTGGCGTCGGTGAGTATACTGGTCTGCCAAGTACAGAAGCCTATTAGACCTTGCCAGAGGATGCCTGTCAGAGTGACACTGACTGTTCTAATGCATTGCATTTTGTGATTCGTGTAATATATTAGAATAGCAATCAGACAGTTGGTCCTTCAAGTGCCCCAGTGGGACTGGAAAAAAAGAAGAAAAATAATGTTGTCAAAAAATCAACGTTTCAATTAATAAAATAAGAAATCGCCCTTTTTCCCCTATCAAGTCCTTTATTATTGTAAAATATGTATAAAGTAGACATAGGCCTGAACTATAAAAATATTATGATATTCATCCTGCACGGAGAACGCCGTAAAAAACGAAACCTAAACAACTATGCCAGAATTGCTGTTTTTTTTATCACCTTTCTTTCCAAAAATTGGAAGTGATCAAAAAGCTGCATACCTCCATAAATGATACAAATAAAAACGACAGCTCGTCTCACACAAAAAACACGCCCTCATGGAGCTCCGTTGACGAAAAAAATTAGAGTTACACTTTTCAGAACATGGCGACAAAAAAAATACATTCTTTTTACAAAAATGAAACTTTATTGTGCAAAAAATTGTAAAACATAATAAACTATATAAATTTGGTATCGCCGGAATCGTACTGACTCGCAGAATAAGGTTAACATGTTATTTGTAACACAGTGAAAGTGTATAAATAAATCGATGCCAGAATTGCTGTTTCTTGGTCACCTTCCCTCTCAAAAATAGGATAAAAAGTTATCAAAAAGTCGCAACTACCCCAAAATGGTACCAATAAAAGCTACAGCTCGTCCTGCAAAAAGACAAGCCCTCTTACAGCTCCGTAGACGGAAAAGACAAAAAGTTGTGTGTGTTAAAAAAAATGTTTTATTGTGAAAAAGTAGTAAAACATATAAAACTATACCATTTAGGTACAGCCATAATCGTACAGATCCCTAGAATAAAGTGTAAACCGTGAACGCCACAGTAGAAATAAAACGATGCAGGAATTGCTTTTTTTTTGTATCACTTTGTTGACATAAAAAGTGATCAAAAAGTCGCATGTACTCCAAAATGGTACTAATTTTGGTACTACAGTTTGTCCCTCATAAAATAGCCCTCATACCACTATGTCTGAAAAACAAAATAAATTATGGCTCCTATAATTCAGGAAATGTATAAATATGCAGATGTTCAGGCCAAGGGGAACATCTGTTTCCAGAGGCGTTTATTAATGTCCTAATATTCGGAACCAGGATGGGGAGGGCCCAACCATATCTGCTGGAAGCGAGGGAGCCCGTATTATACCAGGACAACACTTCCCAGCAAAATTCCCCAAACTTCAAAGGTGCGGAGTGTGGACCAAAAGGGGGATAATAAAGGACGCCATATATCAGTGCGACACTGGCCTGTGCAGAAAGGATTGTGTCACAGCGTAACACACATCTATGGATCATTTTATTGTTTTTTACCACATTCTTATACCCTGCTGTACTCTGCACAGCACATATGCCCCCACATTATAAACTGAAATAAAACTTGAAACAAAACTACTACCATGAAAAATCGGTGATCCAAAAGACAAATGGTGCTCCCTCCGTTCTGAGCCTTGCACTGTGCCCGAACAGAAGTTTACTTCCACATAGCGCAATCATTTCTGGAAAACACCTCTGGGGTGAAAATGCTCACTACACCCTTTAATAAATGGAAATGGGACATAGAATGTAATTAAAACCACAGAAAAGGCCATACTCACAGATTAGGTGGTGGGTAAAATACCCGTTCCAAACAGGACGCAACCAGGTCAGAGAATGCTGTTGATGGGAAGTGCCCAGGTGTGTTTAAATAATGATAGCCACTCCCACTTACCTTGAGGGGAGTGGTGTGTTGGGCATGGAAGTAAATGTGTAATAATAATAAATAAATAATAAAGTACTGTGTATAGTGCACATGTGAGGTATAGGGGACATGACTAAGTGTAGTGTGTAGAAATCAGGGCTGTGAGTGAAAAAAAAACGTGAGTGTAGTGTGTAAAACATGGAGGCATAGTGTTTGGATAGTGAGGCACAGCATATATCGCCGAATAGCAGCCTATTTATAACGCCCATATTGTAAGAGAGCGGGCTGCCCTGCATGCAGTGCCAAACATCCGCACACCAGGCTATCCCAGCATCATAAGACCCGGGCGCGTCCTGAAAAAAAGTATGTACAATGTAAGTAACCATGAGAAAACATGGGGTATTAGTTGTTGTTTTGGCCAAAAAAACGCAAGCTCGCAATCCACGTCACGGATCCCCACACTTGCGAGTCCCTACCTAGAACTTTTCGTTCCAAAATCTAAGATATACAAAAAAAATGGGACATAGAATGTAATTAAAACCACAGAAAAGGCCATACTCACAGATTAGGTGGTGGGTAAAATACCCGTTCCAAACAGGACGCAACCAGGTCAGAGAATGCTGTTGATGGGAAGTGCCCAGGTGTGTGTCACTTCTCAGGGGTTTCTTTTGTTATTTCGCATCAGAGCCTATGCAATTGTGAACCAATACTTTGTATATGGCCAAATTAGGCCTCAAATTTGCATGGTACTATTTCACTCCTGAGCCTTGTCGTATGTCCAGTCAAAAGATTAGGGTCATATGTAGGGTGTTTCTAAAACCGGAATCACAGCATAATAATTAAAGAGCTGTCTTTCCATGGTGGCACAAGCTGGGCACCACATATTGGATAATGAAATGGAAAAATTGCCATTTTCACTCTGCAACATCCACTGCACACTAATTTCTGGAGAGTGCCTGTGGGTTCAACATACTGACTACACCCTTAGATTATTGCCTTGATGGTTGTCGTTTCCAAAATGAGGTAACTTCTGGGTGGGGGGGGGGGTTTCAACTGTTTTGGTCCCACAGGGGCTTTGCAAATGCGACATAGCACCCGAACACCAATCCAGCAAAATCTGCTCTCCAAAAGCCGAATGGCGCTCCTTCCCTTCTGATTCCTGCCGTGTCCAAACAGCAGTTTATGACCACATATGGGGTATTGCCGTAATCCGGAGAAATTGCTTTACAAATCTTGGGGTTATTTTTCTCCTTTCTTCCTTGTAAAAGTGAAAAATTGTTAGCTTAAAGGGGTTTTCCAGGGACACAAAATTTTAAGTGTAGATACATGAGTAATCATGTATCTACAAATCGAAGAAAGTATGTAATATATAGTCTGTGTTAAATACGTAAGCTTATCCTTATAATCTCACTAGCTATGTCTGGCCGGAAAGTTCTGCTTTGCTTGCATGTGGTTTTTTCTTCCGACACAGGCTCGTGCACGAGCAGTGGTATGGACACAGTTCTGTGTCGCTACTTCTGTTTGTAACATCACGCTAGAGTAATGTTCTCCACTAATAAATCCTCCTCCTCTGTGTCTATTCTCCCTCCTTCTTCCCCTTGCCCGCCCAACTGCTCTCTCTGCGTGCGGTCACTGTATCAGTGTAAGGCCGGATTCACACGAGCGTGCGCGCGCAAAAGGCACTTGACAGCTCCGTGTGTCATCACCATATGATGCGTGGCTGCGGGATTTTCACGCAGCCGCCATCATTATGACACTCTGTATGTTTGTAAACAGAAAAGCACGTGGTGCTTTTCTGTTTTCAATCATACTTTTGACTGCTGTTGCGCGAATCACGGGCGTCCCACCGAAATACGCACAAAGAACGGACATGTCGTGAGATTTACGCAGCCGGCACGGACTGTCTGAACTGACCCATAGACTAATATAAGTCACGTTCGTCTGAATAAGCCCTGATGTTAATTTGCATAGGTAAATAAAAGGACAGAACATGGATTTGGAGATGGAGAGCTATAGACAGCACTGCTGGGATGGTTGAAAGACGTAACATTGGGTGTAGATATGGAAGTGAGGTAGGTGGGAGAGAGAGGTCAAGTGATAGAGAATATGACGTCGGTAAGAATCTTTTTTTCGTTTCACTGTCACATGCGCTGGGATGAAAGACCGCCCAGATACAGGAAGCAGAAAAGAAGTGCAGGTAGGGAACAGTTTATAAGAATAGAAGCAAAGATAATAAAAAAATAAAAAAAAGCAGAATAACTCAGGTTAAGAAAATAACACATTTAAGTTAGAAGCTAAAAAAAAAAGTAGTCGGAAAACCCCTTAAATTACAAAAAATTTAGTTTCTAATTTTCACGGCCACATTCTAATAAATTCAGCAAAACCCTGTGGGGTCAGAATTCTCACTATACCCCTAGATGAATTCCTTGAGGAGTGTAGTTTCCCAAATGGACTCCGTTCTCTGGAGTTTACACTGTACTGGTACTTCAGGGGCTTTGCAAATGTGACATGGCGCCCAGAAACCAATCCAGCAAAATCTGCACTCCAAAAGCCAAATGGCGCTCCTTCCCTTCTGAGCCCTCCCGTGTGCACAAACAGCAGTTTATAACCACATGTGAGGTATTTCCGTACTCTGCAGATGTTGCTTTACAAATGTTGTTTTTTTTTTTTCTTGTTCGTTACATTGGGGGATACAGATCACGGATATATGCTGTTGCCACTAGGAGGCGTGACACTATAAAATAAGAAAGTGGCTTCTCCTACAGGATATACCCTGCCCACAGACACGGAGCTATTCAGTCTTCGCTTAGTGTCCGTAGAAGGCAGACACTTCTGCTGATAGCAGCATTCTCTACCAAGAATTTTCTTTTTATTTTATTCTTTTCATCATGAAGGTCTAGGGTCACAGCGTCTCCCTGTGTTCCCATTCAGCGGGTGCACAGTGTCCTATCCAAATTCACTGTTGTCTAACCTGCCTATGAAGACCAGCAGAACCAGAGCGTCAGCTCCTCTGTCACACATTAACCTAAGAAGCACCTCTAACACCTCTCCCACCAGCGTTCCCTTTATTGGTGGTAACACTGAGGGGGTGCTCCTGCTGGTTAGTACATTTGGGAGATGGAGAGTTGGGTGAGTATTAATTAGTCTCTCCAAACCGGGCCACCGCTTGTGCACTGTGGCGGTCCGCTGGACCAGCCTATTCCCTGGGGTTTTCCCTTAGCCCTCTCTCCGCTCCCTGACACTTTTGGGCGACAGCGCTAATTTTTACTGTATGACCAGCCCCATTACGCCGGCTACGCCATTTTGCGCTTCACTGCACAGGCAGGGGGCGGGGCATTCTCTATAGTATGCACCAATAGCGCTCCAGCACGCTTCCTTCTCTATCTCCTCATAATGAATCATGTGTCTGATTGGCCGGTTTACACACGACTGCCATGGCTGGGGAGGCTACAGTGTTCCCCTCTGCTCTCTTACATTTGGACGAATGCTGCTGGGATTATAGGACTATCTGAACAGAGCTGCTGCTTCTTGCAAGATCAGTCGATCTTACCTGCAAACGCTGATGCTGCTGCAGAATCAACTGTAGCCTCTGGTGCCGATGTGGCCGTCACGATGCAGGACCTGGGGAAGTGACGTCACAGCGTGATCTCTCGAGAACACGCTCTGTGTCTGCACTGCCAGAAGCTGGGCGTTCTGAAGAGAAGAGGATGTTACTTCTCTTCAGAGCGCCCAGCTAGTGAAAGTATTAAAAACGCCCCGATGTACGCACCTAATACACGCCCACTTGGACTTTTACTTTTAAACACACCCACTTGGACTTTTGCAAGCCTCATTTGCATAACTACAAAAATGGTCATAACTTGGCCAAAAATGCTTGTTTTTTAAAAATAAAAACGTTACTGTAATCTACATTGCAGCGCCGATCTGCTGCAATAGCAGATAGGGGTTGCAAAATCTGGTGACAGAACCTCTTTAAGGTCCAAAATAGGCTGGTCATTAAGGGGTTAAACGTTTTCATGTGCTTTTTTAGTGTGCTGTTAATGGTGTTTTTTTTGTCTTTTTTTTAGGGAATGTGAATATTACAGTACCAAATTACTCCGCTGCTGCTTATGAATTCATTCGATCTTTCCGCAAAGGAGATATGGGAAGAGTGACTTTGGACTAATGAGGTAGAAGTAAATTACAGTACTGGACTCATACAATAAAAAGAAAAGAAAAAAAAAGCAATACACTTCTCCATGACTGAGCAAAGTTTTTGATGCGACTGGAATGCGACTCTATACTGTGTCTTTTCAGTTCCTGGACTTAGTGCTGTCACGGAAGTGCTAATAAAATGTATTCATGAACACGATCGAGTTATCCTTACAGAAGACATATTTGTATATAATGGGGTTTCCCAAGAGCTTAAAATCTATGAAAAAAATTTTGAAACTGTATATTTAAAATAAAAATATTAATTACAGTATGTACAGGACCTTTTTGTTTTGTCCTCATGTTTATACTGCTAAGGCACCTAAATGTTGGTGTGTTTAACCCTTTAATGACCAGCCTATTTAAAACCTTAACCCCTTCACGACTGCCATACAGCTATATATGTTTTAACTGCCGATTCCCCGGGCAGTTCGCACGTGTATAAACGTTGAAAGACTGGAACGGGTTTAATGAGTGCAGTGCTGCTTCAGTGTGAGCAGCACTGCACTCTCATATCGGCCGGGGCTTTGAGAGCCCCGGAATACTCTCCCCACTGCAGATTGTGCCACCGACAACCCCCTGTAGGCAGCGCAAAACCCTCTGTAAATAGCGCCACCTAAGCTCCCTCCAGCGTCGGAATCCCCGGCCAGCGCTCTGGCCGAGGATTCCCCTCCTAGAGGGAGCCCCCGTCAGCTCTCCATCCCCGCTGTAGATAGCATCACACCCTCAACTGTAGATAGCGCCACCTGAGCTGACTAGGAGCGGAATCCCCGATGTCAGATCGCACTGGCCGGGGATTCCGCTTATAGAGAGAGTCCCTGACGTCACTGTCCATTTATGGACAATGACGTCAGCGGCTCTCCCTAGGAGTGGAATCCACGGTGTCAGATTGCTCTGTGCCGGGGATTCCGCTACTGGAGAAGCCCCTGGTGTGTCTATCCATATATGGACAGTGACGTCAGGGGCTACTCCTGGAGCGGAATCCTCACTCTAAAAGCGGAATCCCCTGCCAGAGTTAACCCCTGACGTCACTGTCCATATATGGACAGAAACATCAGGGGCTTTGTGTAGGAGCGGAATCTTTGGCCAGAGGGATTCCGCTCCTACAGGGAGCTACAGTGGTGCTATTTACAGGAAGGGGGTGCCATTTACAGGGGGGGGGGTGCTATCTGCAACGGGGATATTGCTAAATACAGGGGGGATGTTGCTATCTACAGGGGGGTGGCGCTATTTATGCGGAGGGGGTGCTATCTACTGGGGGGTGCTATGTAGAGGGGGTGTGGCACTATCTACAGGGGTACTGTGGCATTATATTGGCACTATCTACAGGGGATTCTGTGGCGCTATCTACATGTGGCGCTGTGTGGGCATTATCTACAGGGAAAACTGTGGCACTATGTGGGCACTGGCACTATTTACGGTGGGCACTATTTATGTGGGCACTGGCACTATCTATGTGGGCAATGTGGCACTATCTACAGTGGTATTGCGTCAATATCTACATGGGCACTGTGATGTTTTCAGGGGGTTGGGACAAAAAACCCTAACGAATAAAATGCATTCATTTTTTTACCGTCCATGAAAAACGGATGGCAAATGCCGGCTAAAAAGGATCAGACAGACGGGAAATGGATTCAAATTTTGAGACACATTGATGCAAAACAGCCATGAAAAACTGACAGTTGATTCGTTGTTCGGTCGTGTGTATATTCTCTCTTCACTGTCCCCTCATAGCGATACAGGGTGACGGAGGGAGAAGAGGACTAATTGTTACAGAGCTCTACAGTGTATGTGTATATATGTAGATAGATGTAAAAATTCCCAAAAAGTTTTTTTTATTTTACATTTTTAGTGATTTGTCTGCTCATAATAAAAATTAAAAACACTGAATTAATTAAACTAATCTAGAAAATGAAAGCCTCATAAGTATTGTAAAAATAGTTGTGATATTCAAAGCGGTTCCAAAGATAATATCGTTTAAAGAAATGCATATAAAAAATGGAAAATTTGACCTGAACACAGGGGCAGCAATGACCAATGGTCATGAAAGGGTTAATAACCAAGCTATTTAACTTTTTCCCATCGTCTCTTTCCAAGAGCTATAACTTTTTTATTTTTGCGACGACATAGCTGTAATAGGACTTGTTTTTTGCAGAACAATTTTTTTTTTTTAATAGCGTCATTTTGGGGTACATATAATTTATTGATTAACCGCTTCCCAACCGCCCACTGTATATTCACGTCGGCACTTGCTGGGCTCTGTGCAGTGCCGACGTGAATTCACGGTGGGTGTTAAAAGCACGATCCGGGTGTCTCAGAGTAGCGCTGACACCCGGATCGCGCTGTTATCACCTGCCTCTGGTCCCGGAGATATGATCGGGACCTGATTAGTTCAGGTCCCGTTCATGTGATCGCAGGGAAAGTGTGTTGTAGCAACGAACTGGAAAGTTAATTTTCAAACCGTGTTGGATGGAGTGGTGGATGGTTGGTGAATGGCCACCATGTCCCAACAAGGCTGCGACGTCAGCAAGGAGGTGGCGGAGTCATGTTTTGGTCTGTAATCATTGGGAGAGAGCTGATAGGCCCCTTTAGGGTCCCTGATGGTGTGAAAATGACCTCTGCAAAGTACGTAGAGTTTATGACTGACCACTTTCTTCCGCGGTACAAAAAGAAGAACCGTGCCTTCCGTAGCAAAATTATCTTCATGCATGACAATGCACCATCTCATGCTGCAAAGAATACCTCTGTGTCATTGGCTGCTATGGGCATAAAAGGAGAGACCCCCATGTTCCCCTGACCTCAACCCTATTGAGAACCTTTGGAGCATCCTCAAGCAAAATATCTATGAGGGTGGGAGGCAGTTCACATCAAAACAGAAGCTCTGGGAGGTTATTCTGACATCCTGCAAAGATATTCAAGCAGAAACTGTCCAAATACTCACAAATTCAATGGATGCAAGAATTGTGAAGGTGATATCAAAGAAGGGGTCCTATGTTAACATGTAACTTGGACAACCAGGTGCACTGAGCCAAGACACGACGGCCATCTTTAGGGGGTCACTGGCCACGCCGACATACTCCAGGGAGCCCCAGCTAGCCTCTTCCCAGGGTCCCCCGTTATCCATGGAGCAAACCCTAGCAGAATTATGGGAGATGGTCAAAGTACTCCCCACCAAAACCGACCTTGATCACCGTCTTGCCCGGTTGGAAGAAAAACACGATCAGGCCATTGGCGCGGTCACACAGGAGGTACGCGCACTGACCGCTCGGGTTGAAACTTTGGAGCGACAGCATTCCATATCCTCACTAGACATCTCTGTCTTATCACAGTCCCAGGCCACCCAAGCTACGCAAATGCGGGACTTCTCTTTACACCTGGATGATGTAGAAAACAGGGGGAGATGGAACAACTTGAAATTACGAGGCATACCAGAGTCTGTCCCCCCCAGATGGTCTTTATGACACTGTGTCACAAATTTTTAACAATCTCCTTGACCGACCTCGTGACATGGCCATCGAAATGGACAGAGTCCACAGACTAGCGGGCCCCCGGAACAGAGAAGGCAACCAACCCAGGGACGGGATTTGTAGAGTACACTTCTACAAGCAAAAGGAAGAAATAGCCAGGAGAGCCTGGGAGAAGGGGTCTGTTCCATTTGAAGGCGCTGACGTTACAATTCTGACAGATGTTTCGAGGTTGACGCTCTCCATGCGTAGATTAGTCCGACCCTTGCTAGAGGTGACAAAGGCTGCTGGCGCAACCTACAGATGGGGACATCCTTTTCATATTATTCTCCGCAGGTTGGGACAATCATTTGCAGTCCGGTCCCCAGATGACCTAGAGGAAGCGTTCCGGTTTTTGGAGATCTCACCGGTACGGCTACCTGATTGGACCGAGCCCCCGGCATCGTCCACTCTCAGAGGGGGTCCGTTCCCAGAGTTCGTGCCCCGCTTCCCGCCTAGTCATGGAGAGGAGCAATCCGCGACCCGACCTCCAGAGCGACGACCCCCACACGGAGACCGCAGATACGGGCCCACGGAATCCCGGCCACCAGGACGCCGCTCTCCACGAAGGGACTGATTGCCCCCCTGTGTCTTTAAATATGGACAGATAAATGCAAACCCTTGCTTTCCTCCTTTTTTTCTCCAGCAGGATTCTCATCGAGCGGTGACTGTTGGCGTTGAAGGGGTTGCTTTAGAGGCTGAGCTCAAACGGAGGGTCGGGGAAGCAGGTTTATTTTGGTGGGGGAGGCTACAACTGCAGTCTAGTTTTGAAGAAGGGGTTGGGTCCATTTGATAGATGTTCGGGGCTTCGATACAATTTATTGGAAATTTTTACTGTTAATTGCTGTGTTTGTGAGACACTGTTCTTTCTGCACTTCCGTTCTTCCGCGTTCCCCATTAGGGTTCCGGGAGCTGCTCTGTGGCGGGAGACTTCCTCTGGGAAGGTGTAGCTCTCGTAGAGTACTGGAGGTTTTAGCACTCAAACCTTAGAGTGTTTGTGTCTTTCGTTTTTCTCTTCATCTTTCCTTTCCTTCCTCCTCCCCCCCTTCTGTCCATACATCCGTCTGTCATCATGTCTCACATAACTGTTATCTCTCTGAACGCACAGGGGCTGAATATTCCCGAGAAGAGGTCCTCCATTCTCCGTCTCCTATGGAAAAGGAAAGCACATGTGGCGTTCCTGCAGGAGACTCACTTTCGGGCTGACGGTATACAGCGGCTCACAGACTCCAACTACCCGGACGTGTACCACAGCACGTCTCCTGACTCCAAGACCAAAGGGGTTTCTATCTTGATTTCCCGCACTCTACATTGGGAGCATGTGGAGACTTGCACAGATGGAGCAGGCCGGTACCTCTTCGTGAAGGGTAAGCTAGACGACACAATGTACACTCTGGCTACCTACTACCTCCCCAACACTGGTCAAGTAGCCTTCTTGGAAAGGGTGCTTGGGGCATTGAACGGCTTTCTGGAAGGCACACTCATACTGGGGGGGATTTGAATATCACACTTGACCCCTTGTTAGACTCCTCAAGAGGCCATTCCTCTTTATCTCGGGCGGCACACCGCCGGTTGCGTCGGCTATTGCACGAACACCAGTTAGTAAACACGTGGCGGGTCCTACATCCAGCGTCCAGGGATTACACGTTTTACTCGGCGCCCCATAACTCCTACTCCAGACTCGACTACTTCTTCCTGCGCCACACGCACCTCACTAGCCTCGCTTCGGCATCCATTGACAACATCACACTTTCTGACCATGCCCTCATTACTCTTACTCTATCCCGCCCTACTGCTCACTCCCGCTCTTGGCTGTGGCGACTAAATAAGTCGCTTCTTCAGGATCAGACGGTGGTCGCGGAGATTCGCAGGGACTTAGTGGAGTACTTCGCACTAAATGCCACATCAGGGGTAGATCCTTTTTGCATCTGGGAAGATCACAAATGTTTGGTGTGCGGGGCTTTCATCCGGGTGGGTACTAAACTTAAAAAAGAACGAACGGCACTCTTGAGGGATTTATTGACCCGAATACACAGATTGGAGCAGTCACATAAGACAACTCAGGATAGGGAGGTGGGGGCGCAACTGGGACAGTTGAGAGAGCAGGTGCGTTCAATATGTCTGGCTAAGGCAAGGGCCTCCATAGTTAAATGTAGACGTCACTTTTATGAATTTAGTAACAAACCCGGAAGGACCTTGGCTAGAGCGCTTAGGAAGACCCGCGCCTGTACATATGTCCCTTATGTTCTAGGTCCACAAAATCGCCGACTCCAGCTTCCACAAGACATCTCAGAAGCCTTCCGTGCCTACTATCACGCTCTTTATAATCTCCCCAGAGCACCTCCTACCGCGGAAGGTGGTGGTCACCTGGAAAAGATTAACCAATATCTACAGTCATCGGGGATGAAATGTATCCCTCCTGAGGCGATTGCGGCTCTGGAGGCACCCATTTCCCCAGAAGAACTGGCATGGGCACTGAAGGACTCACCCACGGGGAAGGCACTGGGCCCGGATGGTTTGCCCCTTCAATATTATAGGGCCTATATGGACTTACTTTCGCCCCACTTTCTCCAGGCATTCAATTCTATTACTGAGGCACCTTGAGGGCCCACATTACGGTCATACCGAAGGAAGGGAGGGATTCCTCTCTTTGCCAGAATTATCGTCCCATTTCGCTACTTAATGTGGACTTAAAACTATTTGCCAAGATTCTGGCACAGAGGCTGACCCCGCTCTTGCATAACGTGATTCATAGAGATCAGG
Source organism: Rhinoderma darwinii (assembly GCF_050947455.1). Taxonomy (NCBI): domain Eukaryota; kingdom Metazoa; phylum Chordata; class Amphibia; order Anura; family Rhinodermatidae; genus Rhinoderma; species Rhinoderma darwinii. The sequence continues at coordinate 80,800,306 of NC_134697.1, read as the reverse complement.
TGGGCTTTATGCCATCGTGTGAGGCACGGGATAATACCACTCGAGCGATCAATTTAATGTACCAAGCGGCCATTTCTACCCCTCCCACTTGCTTTCTGTCTACGGATGCGGAAAAGGCGTTCGACAGAGTCAACTGGGACTTTATGCAGGCTACCTTGCGGCACGTTGGCTTAGGAACACACATGATTGAGTGGATTTCAGGTCTATACTCTTCCCCGTCGGCGCAGGTTAAGGTCAACGGATATCACTCCCCCTCATTTACAATTACCAATGGCACAAGACAGAGCTGCCCTCTGTCCCCATTAATTTTCATTTTATGTTTGGAGCCCTTTTTGTGCCATATTCGATCCAACCCGGACATATCGGGCATAACCCTGGGCGAACGGGTCCATAAGGTCGCGGCCTATGCGGACGACTTGCTCTTCTTCCTCACGTCTCCCCGGATTTCCTTGCCCAACCTCATGGCAGAATTAAATAGATATTCGCAACTGTCTAACTTCAAGGTCAACTACCAGAAGTCCAAAGCTCTCAACATTTCGCTGCCGCAAAATTTGGTCGACGACTTTGCAGAGTCCTTCCCATTCAAATGGGCAAGAGACTCCCTTAAATATCTAGGGGTGCAGCTTCCTGGGGACCTGTCTCGCCTCTATGCGGTGAACTTCCCTCCGTTGCTTCAACAAGTGAAACGAGATCTGGACTCGTGGACTTCTGGTACTTTCACCTGATTTGGGAGGTGCGCAATTTTCAAAATGAATATTTTGCCGAGGATCCTGTACCTCTTCCAGGCTCTCCCGATACATGTCCCACGTCCGTTCTTTCAATCTCTGTTGTCTCTCCTACACAAATTTATCTGGGCGGGGAAACCTGCGCGTATTGCCCGTTCCATGCTTTTTCGTACCAAGTGGGAAGGGGGTGTGGGTCTTCCAGATTTTATCTCCTACCACCACGCCTCCCACTTGGTACGAATCCTAGACTGGTTCAGACATACGGAGATTAAGGAATGGGTGTCTATGGAACAGGCATTTCTAACGGTCCCCCTGCAGACCTTACCATGGTTAGGTAATCATACTCCCCTAGCCGCACGGACACACCCGACGATCGGGCCCACCTTGGCAGTAGCGGCGCGGATATTCCCTAGGGCAGAGATCTCTCCATCCCCCTCCCCCATGTACCCGATCTTGGATAACCATGCTTTTCCGCCGGGCAGGAAGGTGGTCCCTTCCCGTTATGGCTGAGGGTGGGGCAGGGACGTGCGACACACTTCATGCGAGAGGAAAGTTGGATGTCGGGCGCACAAATACAGTCCTTGACAGATCCTGTCCCCTTTTCTACATGGCAGGTCACCCAGCTACGACATTTCCTGGTGAGCTTACCTAACCCGGCGGCGTATGCGCGGGAGAGCTCCCCGTATGAACTTTTATGCACAGGCACGGGCACAATGCGACATTCCCTGTCCAAATTATACAGGCTTTTGGTCTCGCCATCTAATCCGCACACCCCTTCCTACCTGCTTAGCTGGGAACGGGATCTGGGGCTCACGTTCACTCCTGAACAGCGGGATCGTCTGTTTACTATGACACACAAGTCTTCCATGTCCAGCAGATATCAGGAGGCAGGGTATAAAATACTGTCTCGTTGGTATAGGGTGCCTTCCAGATTGCATGCTATGTTTCCGGCGGTCTCACCTCAGTGCTGGAGATGTGGGGACCAGGTGGGTACAATCTTACACATTTTTTGGGACTGTCCACTCTTGGCTGATTTTTGGTCTGAGGTGTGGCGCATTTCCTCTAAATTTACGGATTTCTCCCTGCCAAGATCACCGGACCTTTTCCTGCTCCATCTGTGTGAGATGCCTTTGCCCATGTACAAACGCTCAATCGTCCGCCACTTGGTGAACGCGGCGAGAGCATGTGTACCAGCGTTGTGGAGACAGACCTGTCCCCCGTCGGTTGGCATGTGGTGTCACAAGATCCAGGAGATCATGAGAATGGAGGACCTCACAGCATCAATGAAAGGGTCCCATTCTACCTTCCTCAAAACCTGGCGGGAATGGATCAGGTTTCTTTTTTTTTTAATCTAACTTTTTTTATTATTATTTTCCAACATAAGATGAACATCACACACAAAAAAAAAAAAAAGAAAACAATAGACAAAAATCAGTTGATTTTAACATAACTATACAAAAACGATTAAGTATTAAGTTGTTTTTTCGATTATTCAACAAATACAATAAAAACATTAAAGAGGCTCTGTCACCAGATTTTGCAACCCCTATCTGCTATTGCAGCAGATCGGCGCTGCAATGTAGATTACAGTAACGTTTTTATTTTAAAAAAACGAGCATTTTTGGCCAAGTTATGACCATTTTTGTATTTATGCAAATGAGGCTTGCTAAAGTCCAACTGGGCGTGTTTAAAGTAAAAGTCCAACTGGGCGTGTATTATGTGTGTTACATCGGGGCGTGTTTACTTCTTTTACTAGCTGGGCGTTCTGACGAGAAGTATCATCCACTTCTCTTCAGAACGCCCAGCTTCTGGCAGTGCAGATCTGTGACGTCACTCACTTCCTGCCCCAGGTCCTGCATCGTGTCGGCCACATCGGCACCAGAGGCTACAGTTGATTCTGCAGCAGCATCAGCGTTTGCAGGTAAGTAGCTACATCGACTTACCTGCAAACGCCGATGCTGCTGCAGAATCAACTGTAGCCTCTGGTGCCGATGTGTCCTCGCTCGTCCGACACGATGCAGGACCTGGGGAAGTGACGTCACAGCGTGATCTCTCGAGAACACGCTCTGTGTCTGCACTGCCAGAAGCTGGGCGTTCTGAAGAGAAGTGGATGATACTTCTCGTCAGAACGCCCAGCTAGTAAAAGTAGTAAAAACGCCCCGATGTACGCACATAATACACGCCCAGTTGGAATTTTACTTTAAAACACGCCTACTTGGAGTTTTGCAAGCCTCATTTACATAAATACAAAAATGGTCATAACTTGGCCAAAAATGCTTGTTTTTTAAAAATAAAAACGTTACTGTAATCTACATTGCAGCGCCGATCTGCTGCAATAGCAGATAGGGGTTGCAAAATCTGGTGACAGAGCCTCTTTAACCCCTATCCGCACCAGGACGTAACTGTCCGTCGTTGCGGGAGGTTACTTCCCGCACGAGGACGTACAGTTACTGAGTTAATCCCGGTGCACACTGTCGGCGACAGTGTGCACCGGGAATCGGGCGGTCAGCTGTCGCCGACAGCTGACACTCCCCTCTTGCCGGCCAGCGGTCCTTTGCCGCTGATTTCGGCGCATTAACCCCTTAAATTCGGCGATCGGGTGCAATCGCCGAATTTTAGGGGTTTCTAACATATCGGCAGACCCCCGTACGAAATCGCGGGGTCTGCCGATAGTTAGTATGGCAAACGGAAGCCAAACAATGGCTTCCGGGTCTGCCATGGACGGAGGCCCATCAGGACCAACCTTCGGCTGGTCCTGATAGGCTTCCTGTCAGAGTGACAGAAAGTCACTGTGCCGTTCCCGATTCACACTGTCGGCGACAGTGTGCATCGGGAACTTGGAGATCAGTTGTCCCCGACAGCTGACACTCTCCAGTGTTGCCGATCAGCGGCTCATCGCCGCTGATTTCGGCAATTAACCCGTTACATGCGGGGCTCGATTGCGATCTCCGCATGTAGCGGGTTTGTAGCGCATCAGCAGCCCCCATGCAATCGTGGGGGCTTCTGATGCTTGTGATGGCACCCGGGGGCCAGACAACGGCCCCCAAGTCTGCCACGTATGTCAGCCTATGAGGATCAGCCTCTGCTGATCCTCGTAGACCAACTGTCAGAGTGACTGTGACATCACACTGACAGTTGGAATACATTACACTACCTAGGTAGTGTAATGTATTCTAGCAGCGATCAAAGCTGCAGGTCAAAAAAATAAAGTGTAAAAAGTTAAAAAAAAGTTAATAAACAAAAAAATAAAGTGTAAAAAGTTAATAAACAAAAATATAAAGTGTAAAAAGTAAAAAAAAGTTAATAAAAATGTTTTAGAAAAGTGTAAAAATAAAAGGTTTTGTTTTCCTATAATAAGTCATTTATTATAGGGAAAAAATGAAAACGTTAAAAAAAAGTACACATATTTGGTATCGCCGCGTTCGTAACGACCCAATCTATGAAACTATAATGTTAATTTTTCCGCACGGGGAACGCCGCAAACAAAATAAACGGAAAACTGTCAACATCGCTATTTTTTGGTCACCACCCCTACCAAGATAGAGAATAAAAAGTGATCAAAAAGTCGCATTTACCCCAAAATAGTACCATTAAAAACTACAACCCGTCCCGCAAAAAACAAGACCTCCCACAGCTTTTTGACGAAAAAATAAAAACGTTACGGCTCAAAATAGCGTGTCCCAGAAAATACATTATTTTATAGAAACTGAATTTTATAGTGCAAACGCTGCAAAACTTAAAAAAATCTATACACATATGGTATCGCCATAAACGTACCGACCAGCAGAATAAATTAAAACGTAATTTATTGCGCACGGTGAACGCTGTAATAAATAAAGAATTTAAAGCGCCAAAATCGCTGTTTTTTGGTCACCTTAGCTCTAAAAAAAGATCCTGAGGGGCCAAAATGCTCACTATACCCCTAGAAAAATACCTTGAGGGGTGTAGATTCCAAAATGGGGTGTTTCCACTGTTTTGGTCCCTCCGGGGCGTTGCAAACCCGACATGGCACTGAAAACCAATCCAGCAAAATCTGCGCTCCAAAATCCAAAAGGCGCTCCCTCCCTTCTGAGCCCTGCTGTGGGTCCAAACATCAGTTTACGACCACATATGGGGTATTGCCGTAATCGGGAGAAATTGCTTTACACATTTTGGGGTGCTTTTTCTCCTTTATTCCTTGTAAAAATGAAAAAATTCTATGTTTCCACAGAAAAATAGGTGATTTTCATCTTCACAGACTAATTCCACTAAATTCTGCAAAAAAACTGTGGGGTCAATATGCTAACTATACCCCTAGAAAAATGCCTTGAGGGGTGTAGTTTCCAAAATGGGGTCACTTTGGGGGGGTTTTCGACTGTTTAGGTACCACAAGACCTCCTCAAACCTGACATGGTGCCTAAAATATATTCCTAAAAAAAAGGAGGCCCCAAAATCCACTAGTTGCTCCTTTGCTTCTGAGGCCGGTATTTCAGTCCATTACCGCACTAGGGCCACATGTTGGATATTTCTAAAATCTGCAGAATCTGGGCAATAAATATTGAGTTGCGTTTCTCTGGTAAAACCTTCTGTGTTACAGATTTTTTTTTATTACAAATGAATTTCGGCAAAAAAAATGAAATTCGTAAATTTCACCTCTACTTTGCCTTAATTCCTGTGAAACGCCTAAAGGGTTAAAATATTTTCTGAATGTGGTTTTGAATACCTTGAGGGGTACAGTTTTCAAAATGGGGTGATTTATGGGGACTTTCTAATATATAAGGCCCTCAAAGCCACTTCAGAACTGAACTGGTCCCTGAAAAAATAGCCTTTTGAAATTTTATTGAAAATATGAGAAATTGCTGCTAAAGTTCTAAGCCTCGTAACGTCCTAGAAAAATAAAAGTACGTGAAAAAAAATGATGCAAACATAAAGTAGACATATGGGGGATGTTAACTAGTAACTATTTTGTGTGGTATTACTATCTGTTGCACAAGCAAATACATTTAAATTTAGAAAAATGCAAATTTTTGCTAAAATTTGAAGTTTTTCACAAATAAATATTTAATTTATCAACCAAATTTTTTCACTAACATAAAGTACAATATGTCACGAGAAAACAATCTCAGAATCGCTTGGATAGGTAAAAGCATTCCGGAGTTATTACTACATAAAGTGACATGTCAGATTTGAAAAAATCATCTGTGTCCACAAGGCCAAAACAGGCTGTGTCCTAAAGGGGTTAAAGAAGAAAAAAGAAAACAAAGGGAGAAGACAGAAGGAAGAAAGGAGGAAGGCTACCGAATACCAGAAAGGCAGTTACTTTTTTCCCAAAGTAATTGAACTAGTTTTAAACTGCCTTAATAACATTACGGGACTTTGTCTTTATAGTCTACTATAGCTCCAATTCATCAATATTGCTAGATCCTTATAGCTATATCCTAATGTCATTACACCTAACAATTAGAAAAGGTTCTATAATCTTACTAGGATCATCAACAGCAATTCTTAGTTTGATTGGTTACTATGGCAGCTGCTCCAGAAAAACTTCCAATAATTATAACCTAAGGGGGAAATGGTCTTGAGATGTTATAGTCTGACCATAGCGTCCAGTTACTTAAGAATTTCCCATATGAATTAGATCGAATCGCTACCATTTTTTCCACGGTGTAATAAAATTGAACAAGATTTATTAACTCGGTGATCGTAATAGGGTCTGAAGCTTTCCAATACCTGGCTATCAACAATCTAGCTGCAAGAATAATATGCCCTGTTATACACCTTAGCTCTCTAGGAATATCAACCAGACCAATAAAACACAACGCCAATGCAGGGGAGGGGCGTATTGTATGACGTATAATGGTGGACAAAAATACAAAGGTAGCTTTCCAAAAGCTAAAAACTAAAGGGCAGTTCCACCACACATGCATATAGTCACCTAACATGCCACAGTTTCTCCAACAAAGGGGAGAGTAAGAAGGATTAAATTTGGTCAACAATGTTGGAGTTCTATACCATCTGAGCAGTATTTTGTGTGCTATTTCTCTGTGACTCTCTCCTTTAGAAATTTTAGAAACCCAATTCATCGACTGATGCCATTCTGCTAAAGTGATAACCAAATTCAAATCCACCTCCCATTTGAGCAGATACCCTGGTTTAATTAGTCTCTGAAAATTAGAAATGGTAGAATAAAACCATGAAATGCACTTTATTTTCTGTGCAGCGCAGTTGAAAACTACAAATGCACTTTTTGGGAACATTTGCCCATCCAGGTTCCTACTACTTAGAATATGACGGATCTGAAAGTATTTGTACAGATCGTGAGTAGGTATATCATATAATTCAACCAATTTGTTAAAGGGCAACATACCCTTTGAATCATAAAGGGATCCTATCGTAACTATCCTGACTGCTTCCCATTTTAGTACATTTAAATCCTGCAAGAAGGAAGAGAGATACCGGAGGGGTAATAGCCGGAGAGGAAGACATTCATCCTTTGGGGTATGTGAAATCAGATATTGCCAAGAGGCTATAGAAGCAACAATAGAAAGCATCTTTATATTCCTATATAGTCGCTTAGAACAATCTAATGACAAAAGAGAAATTAGGGGAGCCCCCAGTGTGGCCCTTTCAATTTCTACCCACTTCAAATCATTATACCTACCCCACCAATGGTAAATCTGACTAAGGACCGTAGGGTGAAAATATCGCCCGATATCAGGTACCCCCATCTCCCCTGAGGACCAGGAGCGAGACATGGTAGAAAATCGAATCCTGGTTTTTTTACCAGCCCATATAAAATCCGTAAGTAACTTTTGAAGTCTCGAGAGGTAATTAGTAGGGAGTGGAATAATTACTGTACGGAATACATATAGTATTATAGGCAGGATCATCATCTTAACAATAGCAATTTTCCCGGCCCAAGAGATCATTGGTTTAGAAAAATTGTCCGCTAGTTTTGATACCTTAAGTAAAAGCGGAAGATAGTTCTTTGAAAATAATGTTGAACTCGAATTTGTAATAAAGATGCCTAGGTATGTAATGCTCTCTTCACTCCACTCAAAAGGAAAGCGTACAATTAAAGAAGTTTTTTTTGCCTGGTCTAATCCAATCCCCATCATTATAGACTTATTTGGGTTAACTTTATAATATGAAATTTTACTAAATTTGGAAAGCGGATCAGGTTTCAATCCTCCGAGGAATACAAGGTCATCATGGCTCAGGATCCCCCTCCCCTAGGCTCAAGTATGTCTATCCTTCCCTTCCTTTCCTTCTGTCTCTGCGCTTTTCTGTTTTCCTTCACTATATTTCTGTTTTGCAATGGAGTCCTATGCATCGCTGCATGCCTTCCAAAACCACTCTGAGAGATATTGCACTTCTTTTTGTTCTTATTGAATTTATGCACTGTATGTAACGGGCCTGAGGCCGATGTCAATAGCACATTTGACTGTATTCTGATGATTTTTGTCCGATTGTCTGTTTATCTTCATATTACAAAACCAAAATAAAAGATTTTATAAAAAAAAAAAAACATGTAACTTGGCCTGTTAAGTTTTTTTTGATTGAAAGAGCTTTTGATTTCTGTAAATATGACCTCCTGATGCTGCAAATTCAACAAATTACCATTTTACTTCTCTTTACAACCTTTAAAATGTTTTGATCTCTGTTGTGCATAATAATGTGAAGCATTTTGAGTTTTTTACTTCTAAAAAAATCTGTTATCATTAGGAGATTTGTTCAATAAAATTCGCATTATACTCCAACGGTTGATGGCTTGAAGATTATACTGACTGTCATTTGCATCGACTATTTAGGAAAATCAGCGGAAAATAACATTTGCATAATAATTTGGAACGCGGTGTATACAGGAGTCATGACATATCTGTTATTATTGGTTTTAATCCCTTAGAGACGCAGTCAATTTTCAGATTTTTGTTTTTGTTTTTTCCTCCCCACATTCCAAAAGCCATAACTTTTCAGTTTTTCCGTTGACATAGTCTTATGAGGGCTTCTTTTATGTGGGGCAAGTTACAGGTTTTCACTGCATTATTTAATGTGCCATATAATGTACTCAGAAACGGAAAAAAAAATCTTTGTGGGGGGAAATGGGCATAAAACAGCAATTCCACCTTTGTTTTTTGGGTTTCGTATTTACGATGTACATCACGCGGTAAAAACGACATGTTAACTTTATTCTACGGGTCGATGCGATTATGAGATACCAAATTGATATAGTTTTTTTTAATGTTTTACCACTTTTCGTTAGGCCCCCAGGCTGCCATAACAACCATCAGCACCTGTTATCGCGTTGCGTGGGGGGCCGATTGGCAGTCGGCTGGCCGCCCCCCTTATTTTAACAACTTAGATGCCGCTGTCACTATTGCCCGCGGCATCTAAGTGGTTAAACGTCCGGAATTTGAAGTGTTCTTCAACTCCACCAGTTGCAGAGGGGTGCCTGCTGTAATATACAGCTGACACCTGCTCAGTATGGAGTGCGCTAAGCTTGTGAGCGCACTTCATACTTCCCCTTGGCGGCTATCACGTACAGTTACGTTACATGTCGCCAAGGGGTTAAAAAAAAATGCTAAATGGTTTCTATTTTATTTTTTTTACTCGATTAAGTTGTGCAGCATGGCATCCTAATAAAAAAAAAGAACTAACTGAAATGTTGGATAGGGTCTGAAACATCAATTTATTAACCAGAAGTCGCAATAACGCCTGTACACCCGTTATTGATACATGTAAAGGCTACTGTACGCTTTGAATTCAGTCTTTCTACACAAAAACTCAGCAAAAAAGTTAAAATAAGTACATAAGATGTGAATGTCGGAAACTATTATGTACTTTTAACTCTTCTGTGTTGCCAGCACAGGACTGCCGGGTGGGGTCAAGTGTCGTCAGTCAAGCGCCAACAAATAACATTTGATTAACCATGGCAGTTGGAATTTATTAGGGAGCAAGTGAATGTGTTGGAAAAAGTAAAAAATGGCAAGTGTAAGGTTGTGAGCGATCACGGTATGCAGTGGTTAGTATCTACTACTAGTAGTCCAAAAAGACTTGTACGTTGGGTTCCCGTGTGTTAGAGACATTATACCAAATCACTACTATCCTCAATAAGATTACGAAAAAGAAAAAAAATGCACACACATGGGCAAATCAGTACAATCACCAAGAACTATGGATCCCACCAAACCCCAATCTACCAACTCTTCTCCCTCAGGGGGAATTTAATATGCCTCACATAGAGACCCCGAATACATCCAGCTCCTTTAACAACACCTTCACTACCCACGATTCAATAGAAGGAATAAACACCACCATCCGCTGGGTAGAAACACCGTGCCAATTTTCTACACCTGAATGCATGCGACCACCACACCACCAATACCTCTAGCCCTACCTCTATTACGCAACATGTGGATAAGCCCTATTAAAGCATAGGTGCCCAGGAGATGTTGGTGACAGTTACAAGTGGACATATTCTTCTCTTCAACAAAGCAAGGAGCAATTAAGTATCTGAGTAGATACTTGGCCCATGAATAATGTAAAGATGGGACAGACAGAAATATTTATAGAGCAACAGTGAAGTTTAACCCCTTCCCGACATTTGCCGTATGGGTACGCCATGGAAAGCCATGACTTCCCGCAAATTGCTGTATCCATACGCCAAATGTTTGGCACCGGCTCAGAAGCTGTAATGGCGGGGACCGAAATTAGCTTCGATCCCCGCCATTAACCCCTTAAGTGCAGCGCTCAAACGCGAGTGCTGCACTTAACGTGATTGCAGCTCATCGGAACCCCAGCAACGAAATTGCCGGGGTTCCGGTGGCTGCAATGGCAACCGGAGGCCTAATACTTGCCTCTCGGTCTGCCTAGCACGGAAGCCGGTCAAGATCAACCCGGCGGCGGAGCCTGATCTGCTTCCGTAGCCGCCGGCAAGATGGCGCTGGCTCAGGAGCTGATCCGGCGTCATCAGCGGTGGAAGTCAGCTGTATGTTACAGCTGACATCCACCTGTAACTGCAGGAACCGGAGCTAGCTCCGATCCCTGCCATTAACCCCTTCGATGCAGCAATGCATCTTAGCGGTTAACAAACCGAACAATACCCCAATATATACTAGTGGTCCTAGTGACTAGATAACAAGCCCAGAAGAAGAAACAAGTCATGACCAGATAATTGGAAAAATACAAACAGTCTTTATTGAAGTTGATTTAGACACAGAGACAACATATAAACAATTAAATATATTAAAATACCATAAACCCTCGAACAGGAATGGAATCCGAACAAAAAAGCAGATTTCGCTGGTGCTTCGTCAGGGGCCCCCTACCTGGTCTGGATCTCCCGTTCATCTTTTACTGTGTAGGTGTAGATACATTGCTCAGTGTGCTATATGTACTTAGGACTGCATTCTAGATTTTTTACTATTTACACTATGCATACGTGTCCATCTGTGCAAATGTATTATGCCTAGCACTTGCTTAAATAGTTTATACTTATGCACTTTAGCTGTATATAGGAGTTGATTGTAACCATATTTTACTATCTGGGGGTCGCTCTGCTTTTTTGTTCGGATTCCATTCCTGTTCGAGGGTTTATGGTATTTTAATATATTTAATTGTTTGTATGTTGTCTCTGTGTCTAAATCAACTTCAATAAAGACTGTTTGTATTTTTCCAATTATCTGGTCGTGACTTGTTTCTTCTTCTGGGCATCTTAGCGGTTACTAGCAGATCGCCAGCCCTGACAGGCAATCAGGACTGGCGACTGCTGCTATGGCAACAGGAGACACAATGGCCTCCTGCTCTACCACTACGGAAGCCGATTAGGCCACCGCCGGGAGGCGAAGCCTAATCGGCTTGCTGTCAGTGAATAAATGACAGATCTAATACATTGCACTACGTAGGTAGTGCAATGTATTAGAAAAAAAACATCAGACAGTTGGACCTTCAAGTCCCCTAGTGGGACTTGAAAAAAAGTAAAAAAAAAAGGGAAAAAAATAAGAGTTTGAAAACAATAAAAGTTTCACGTAATAAAATAAAACACAATCACCCTTTTTCTCTTATCAAGTCCTTTATTATTGAAAAAAATAAATAAACCATACATATTTGGTATCGCCGTGACCGTAACCTGTGGTATCAAAATATTATATTATTTATTGCACGCTGTGAACAGCGTATAGAAAAAACTTAAAAAACTATACCAGAGTTTCTGTTTTTTGGTCACTTTGCCCTTCAAATATTAGAATAAAAAGTCGCACATATCCAAAAATGGTACCTATAAAAACTATAGCTCGTCTCAAAACAAGCCCTCATACAGCTCCGTCAACAAAAAAATTAAAAAGTTATGGTTCTCACAACTTGGCGACAGAAAAGATACATTCTTTTAACAAAAGTAGTTTTTATTGTGCAAAGAGTTGTAAAACATAAAAAAGTTCTATAAATTAGGTATCGCCGGAATCTGACTGACCCGCAGAATAAAGTTAACATGTAATTCATAATGCATGGTGAACGCTGTATAAAAAAAAACTAAATAAAACTATGGCAGAATTGATGTTTTTTGGTCACCTTGCCTCCCAAAAAATAGGATAAAAGGTGATAAAACAGTCGCATGTACCCAAAAATGGTACCAATAATAACTACAGGTCGTCCCGCAAAGAAAACAGCCCTCATACCACTACATCTATGAAAAAATAAAATTAGTTATGGCTCCAATAAGTCAGGAATTAAAAAATATACAGTTGTGCCGACCCGAGGGGAACATTTCTTCTATTTCAAGAGGCGATTTATCAAGGACCTAAAATTAGGGAACCAGGAAGGGGGAGCCCAAACATATCTGCTGGAAGCGACGGTGCCCGTATTATACCAGGACAACACTTTCCCAGCAAAATTCCCCAAACTGCAAAGGTGCAGAGTGTGGACCAAAAGGGGGATAAGAAAGGATGACATATATCAGTGCGACACTGGCCTGTGCAGAAAGGATTGTGTCACAGCGTAACACACATCTATGGATCATTTTATTGTTTTTTACCCCATTATTATACCATCTGACTATGCCCCTGATGTACTCTGCCCAGCTTACATGTACCCCCACATTATAAACGGAAACACCAGCAATACTCAAACAAATCTACTACCAAGAAAAATCCGCTCTCCAAAAGCCAAATGGCGCTCCCTCCGCTCTGAGCCCTACAGCGTGCCCAAACAGCAGTTTCCTTCCACATATATGGCATCGTCATACCCGGGATAACCCTTTTAACAATTTTTGGGGTGTGTGTCTCCAGTGGCATAAGCTGGGCACAACATATTTGCCACTGAAATGGCATATCTAGGGAAAAATATACATTTTTAATTTGCACCATCCGCAGCGCATTCATTTATGGAAAAGACCTGTGGAGTGAAATGCTCACTACACCCCTTAATAAATGCCTTGAGGGGTGCCGTTTCCAAATGGGGTCACTTCTCAGGGGTTTCTTTTTATTATTTCACATCTGAGCCTCTGCAATTGTGAACCAATACTTTGTAAATTGCCAAATTAGGCCTCAATTTCGCATGGTACGCTTTCACTCTTGAGCCTGGTCGAATGTCCAGGCAAAAGATTAAAGCCACATGTAAGGTGTTTCTAAAAGCGGGAAACACCGCATAACAATTAGAGAGCTGTCTTGTTATGGTGGCACAACCTAGGCACCACATATTGGCATATCTATGCAAAAAATCCAATTTTCACTCTGCAACATCGAGTGCACACTAATTTCTACAAAACACCTGCAGGGTTAACATGCTTACTACACCACTAGGTAAATGCATTGAGGGGTGTAGTTTCAAAAATGGGGTCACTTCTGGGGGGTTCCCACTGTTTTGGTCCCACAGGTGCCCAGAAACCAATCCAGCAAAATCTGCACTCCAAATGGCGCTCCTTCCCTTCTGAGCCCTGCCGTGTGCCCAAACAGCAGTTTATGACCACATATGGGGTATTGCCATACTCGGGAGAAATTGATTTATAAATGTTGTGTTCTTTTTTCCTTTATTTGTTGAGAAAATGAAAAATTTTGCGCTAAAGCTACGTCTTATTGAAGAAAAAGGATTGCTTTTATTTTCACTGCCCAATTCTAATAAATTCTATGAAACATCTATGGGGTCAAAATGCTAGATGAATTCCTCAAGGGGTGTAGTTTCCTAAATGGAGTCACTTTTTGGGCGTTTTCATTGTTTTGTCCCCTCAGGGGACATGTGACATGGCCTCCGCAAACCATTCCTGCTAAATGTGATCTCCAAAAGCCAAATAGCGCTCTTTCCATTCTAAGCCCTGCCATGTGTCCAAACAGCCGTTTATTACCACATGTGCGGTATTGTTTTACTCGGGAGAAATTGCTTTACAAATTTTGCATGCTTTTTCTCCTTCAGTCCTTGTGGAAATTAGAAAAAATTAGCTAAACCTACATTTTCTTTGAAAAAAATGTAGATTTTAATTTTCAGGGCCTACTTCCAATAATTTCTGCAAAAAACCTGTGGGGTCAAAATGCTCACTATACCCCTAGATAATTTCCTCAATGGGTGTAGTTTACAAAATGGGGTCACTTGTGGGGGTTTTCCCACTGTTTTGTCCCCTCAGGGGCTTTGTAAATATGACATGGCCTCCGTAAACCATTCCTGCTAAATTTGAGCTCCAAAAGCCAAATGGCGCTCTTTCCCTTCTAAGCCCTGCCATGTGTCCAAACAGCCGTTTATGACCACATGTGGAGTATTGTTTTACTCTGGAGATATTGCCTTACAAATTTGGTGGTGCTTTTTCTCCGTTAGTCCTTGTGGAAATGAGAAAAAAAATCGCTAAACCTACATTTTCTTTGAAAAAATTTAGATTTTAATTTTCACGGCCTACTTCCAATAATTTCTGTAAAAAACCTGTGGTGTAAAAATGCTCACTATACCCCTAGATAATTTCCTTGAGGTGTGTAGTTTCCCAAATGGGGTCACTTTTGGGGGATTTCCACTGTTTTGGCACCACAAGAGCCCTTCAAACCTGACATGGTGCCTAAAATATATTCTAATAAAAATAAGGCCCCAAAATCCACTAGGTGCTCCTTTGCTTCTGAGGCCGGTGCTTCAGTCCAGTAGCACGCTAGGGCCACATGTGGGATATTTCCTAAAACTGCAGAACCTGGACAATAAATATTAAGTTGCATTTCTCTGGTAAAACTTTCTGCGTTATAAAGAATATTGGATTAAAAATAAATTTCTGCAAAAAAGTATGAAATTTTCAAATTTCACCTATTTTTTGCTTTTTGCAAGAATGCTTATTTGAATACTTTGAGGGGTGAGGTTTTTAAAATGGGGTGACTTTTTGGGGGTTTCTAATATATAAGGCCCTCAAAGCCACTTCACAACTGAACTGGCCCCTGTAAAAATAGCCTTTTGAAATTTTCTTGAAAATGTGAGAAATTGCTGCTAAAGTTCAAAGCCTTGTGATGTCATAGAAAAATAAGATGTTCAAAAAACGATGCCAACATAAAGTAGACCTATGGGAAATGTTAATTAGCAACAATTTTGTGAGGTATAACTGCCTGTCTTACAAGCAGATACATTTAAGTTGAGAAAAATGCAAATTTTTGCAATTTTTCGCTAAACTTTGGTGTTTTTCACAATTAAATACTGAACATATCGAGCAAATTTTGTAAGTACCATAAAATCCAATGTGTCACGAGAAAACAATCTCAGAATCTCTTGGCTAGGTAAAAGAGTTATTAGCAGATAAAGTGAAACATGTCAGATTTGAAAAATGAGGCTCTGTCAGGAAGGTCAAAAGTGGCTAAAGAGGGAAGGGGTTAAAGACGGAGAACCAATCCGGTTACCCTAGCATAGGAAGGTACGATTACACTAAACGTAGCCGTGTACTTTTGACTATGTAGCAGCCTATATTGCCTGTCTGCTATGTGCCACAGATACAATGTTGGATTCCAGCAGAGAGAATGCAGAAAACCCATTCTAAATATATGCCTGTTAATATAATTCCATATCATAACATTGAAAGAAATATTGCTTTTTTATGTCTTTATACAGAGACAAATGAAGGCAATGGTAGTCTAAAATGTAGACTAAGATGGCATTGAAATATTGCATGAAGCTGGTTTTACTTCTCACGGCTGGTAGTTTCCATGGTAATAATATTACCGGCACAGATGGGTTACCTCCTCTGCAGTATGTGTTCTTCAACGTACCACATCTCAGATGAAGCTCAATGTCTGTTTATTTGCTCAGCGTAGAGAATGCTGCTAACATAGACATCATTTAGTAATTCATTTAAAATCTCTTCTGGGCGATCATTGGGGAGGAGTTAAAGGGGACAATGATCCGTGTGCTCGCAAGTAGATAAGGGAATATACAGCACACCCCACAGGGCACAGGAGCAAGAGGAGGCGTCGGACTGAAGCTGGAGGAAAATAGAGGCCAATCAAACAGATATTTCAGCATCCACTCTGCAGGTGAGACCTGAGATTTGCTTTTTTGTAATATGAATGACCATGTACAGAAATAGGCTAGCACCGCATGGCTATAACAATGTCTGTAACATATACAATGGCCATTTCAAAATTCATGCCAAATTTGCTATAATTGAAGTGATATCATCGAAATAATTGAAAACTGGGACAATTGTGCGTAGAGCCGCTCCTTTGTATCTCCAGGTAACACTATATATATATATATGTCACACAATAATGTACAGCAGCTCTCCCACTCAATCCTGGTATTTAGGCTAAAAGCTTTTCGTCTGTTTTGCTCTTTCCGCACCTTAATCCAGCTCTAACAAATTCATATGCATTATTCATGCTTTCTTTAGCTGATCTATTCTGGCAGATCAAACTGGAAATGACCCATTTTTGCTCAGACTAGGATTCCAAAGCTGCTCTGCCATTTACACCAACATCCTCAGCACTGCAGTATATTAATCTCCAGGGATTTCTGGGCTCATTATAAATATGAAAAAAAAACAACATTTTATTTTTCTTTCCTCTGAACATTAGAATGTTCTTTTTGAGAATTCATGACTATAAGGGCTCATTCGGACAAGCGTGAAACAACGCACAGCACACGGACCCATTGATTTCAACGGAGTGAGTGTCCGTGGCGTGAAACTCACTGTATGTTTTCACGCACCTAGTCGCCCATTGAAGTCAATGTGTGCGAGAAAACCACGGACGCACATCCGTGTGCTGTCCGTGTTTCACGCATCGATTACATTGAAAAAAAGAAATCGCTTGCAAGTGCGTGAAAAACACATGCCACACGCAAAGCACACTGATGCAAAAGCGCAACGCACACAGACAGATTCCCGTTTTTTTACGCGCGTAAATCTGTCATGCTCGTGTGAATGTAGCCTAAGAGATGTATAAGAGAATTTTATAGAGATACTTGTTTGTTAGACACTCAGTTTTATGCCCTGTTAGGACACTGGAGGTAAAGACTTCCATTGAGAACAATGTATGCACCATGATTTAAGGCACCCACCACTGCACTCTGACCACGGTTTCCACTGTAAATGTCTCTTACAAGCGTGTGATAAATTCTCCAAATATATGTAGAATTTGGTCGCAAGAAATTTTGTGTATTTGAAATTTTTGATTTGAAAAATGTTTTTTTTCCCCACCTTTCCTAGTTAAATGTTTCAGAATTAAAATTGTATATTTGCTTTAATACTTTTGGATTTTTGTCTCCTGAGGTATCTGAAAATGCGGGGTATCTCTGCTCTTTGTTGGTCAATTCTATTACTGGTGGCACTTCTCACTTACTCTGTCAACACCAAAGGAGGCCGTGGTGGTGCGAGAGGAGCAGCCCGTGGAGCCTCTCGGGGGGCATCTCGTGTGCGGGCAAAGTTCCCTTCTCGTTATGGATCCTTTAGGGTGGCTGCTGGAGCAGCAGCCGCAGGAGCTGTGGCAGGAGCAGCAGCCGGAATGGCTGGAAGAAGAAGATGGAGATACGATGATAGCTCCGAGGTGGGTTTGCAGGGGAGTAACCGCACTGATGATGGGACCTACAGTTACAGAGCATGGACATCTAGCGCAAACAGTCTTACAACAAGTCTACTGACCACCCTTACCTACTGTGCCGCCACCATTTTCAAGTATTGTTGTTGTTAACAATTAGCTAACCCTCTACTTTGGAAAACTGTTACTGCTGGGAGATTGTTGTTGGTGTCTTCATTCTTTACAATGTGCAGTATACCCCATTATACTATGACACAGGCTACTTGTTTACAGGTATAAATGAGAATAACCCAGGTATGTGTGCATTCACCCAAGTGTGAACACAGTAGTAAGTCAGCAATTTACAAAGGGGCATAACTATAGGAGATGCAGAAGTTCTGGAGCCTGAGAGGGCCCTAAAGGTCCCTTTGACCCATATGCGGACGCCGGTACTATTAACGACGCGTTATAGTTGGCGGGCCCTTAACCAGATTTTTAATTGGAACTCAGGAGCTTGTTCATGGTCTACCTTGTCTAATATTCATTGTCTACTATGCAGAAATGCGTGAGCACGTATTATATGTAAGGTCTTATAAAGGTTGGTCCACATTTGCAACACTGGAAACAACTCTACTGTATTCACAAAGAAGTGAGCATAAGTATCTGGAAACTGAATAAATATCACCTGGGTTAATGGAAACCAAAAAGTGTAGTTCTACTTTGAGAATAGCGAATATTGATAGCTGCCAGTTAAAGCCAACTAGTCAGTTGCGTTTGTGCAAAACGATAACATCCAAAATAGCGGAACATGAGTCTTATGGTTCCTGTTAAGGAGATTTTTAACGCAAAATACAAATCTGCTTCTATATGTCATCTACTATTAGAATATAAGAATGAGATACATGGCAACATGTATCACTGGTATCTTCACATTGGAAACATCAGCAACGAGCAATGGAGCAACAGTGCCAGACCAATGTGTCATTACTTCAGGTGTCCTACCTTTGATATTTCAGGGCATTGCTTCTTGGTTATATGACAAATGTGGCCATAGACTATAATTATAGAGCTGTTTTAGTGCAATGGTATTTTTATTAGCTACCGTATTTTCCGGATTATAAGGCGCACCGGATTATAAGGCGCACTTTCTATGAGCGCCTTATAAGCAATCTTGTTTCATATATAAGGCGCACTGGATTATAAGGCGCAGCACATTACCGTTAAACAAACCATTGCTCAGACTGCAAGTCAAAATTTATTACACTTTTTAACAATAACTTGCAACTGGTTCAGCTGTAATTGCAAATCAAAACGTTTACCGTACTTTTTCAGTTCATTCCTCCACCAGAAATCCATCAAATCCGTCATCTTCAGTGTCGGAGTTGAACAGTTGGGCGATTTCGGCATCAAGCATGGGGTCCTCCTCTTCATTATCCGAGTCGGTCTCGTTGCTGCTGCTAGGCTCTTCAGTGGTGATTCCAGCCTTCCTGAAAGCTCGGATGACACTGGAGACTGATACATTCTTCCAGGCATCCACGATCCACTGGCACATAGTGGCATAACTCGCACGGCGTTGCCTCCCTGTGTTGGTGAATGTTTGGTCACCTTCTGTCATCCAATGCTCCCATGCAGCTCGCAATTTAACTTTAAATGACCTGTTGATGCTGATATCTAGCGGCTGGAGCTCTT
Organism: Rhinoderma darwinii; assembly: GCF_050947455.1. Taxonomy (NCBI): domain Eukaryota; kingdom Metazoa; phylum Chordata; class Amphibia; order Anura; family Rhinodermatidae; genus Rhinoderma; species Rhinoderma darwinii. Next base: position 80,780,958 of record NC_134697.1, on the reverse strand, counting down.
TGGTTAATCCACCAGGGATGACAGCAAGCTCCGAATTAGTTTTCTTCACTTGGGCTTTGACAGTATCGGTCACGTGGGCGCGCATCGAGTCACAGACCAATAGGGATGGGGATTTGTGAAAAAAGCCACCCGGTCTCTTGACGTAGACCTCCCTCAGCCACTCACTCATCTTCTCCTCATCCATCCAGCCCTTTGGGTTAGCCTTAATGATGACACCAGCAGGAAAATTTTCTTTAGGCAAAGTCTTCCTCTTGAAAATTACCATGGGTGGTAGTTTCTGGCCATTAGCCTGACAAGCGAGAACTACAGTGAAAGATGACTTCTCATTTCCTGTGGTACGTATAGATATCGTACTGGTCCCTGTTTTCTCAACAGTACGGTTTACGGGGATATCGAAAGTGAGGGGAACCTCATCCATGTTAATAATGTGTTCTGGCTGGATATTCTTTTCATTTATCTTGGTTATGCAGTAGGTGCGGAAAATGGCCAGCTTCTCTTCATAATCCTTTGGTAATTGCTGGCACACAGTAGTTCTGGTGCGAATGGAGAGATGACGCCTTTTCATGAAACGAAAGCACCATGAAGGACCTCCTCGAAAGTCCTTGATCTCCATGTCACGTGCTAAAGCAGTGGCTTTGAGTCGAATAGAGACAGTGGAGACGCTTCTACCTGCGTTTCTCTGTTCCATAACCCACTGTTCTATTTTGTCCTCCAACTGTGGCCACCTTGCTTTGTTTCCTCGGAAACTCAGTTTGGTCTTCTTTACTTGGCGGAGGGCATCTTCTTGTTTTCTCCACTTACGCACCATGGATTCATTAATGTTGAATTCTCTTGCAGCTGCCCTATTTCCATGCTCTACTGCATAACTTATAGCTTTAAGCTTGAAACCTGCATCATAAGCATGTCTCTTAACAGGAGGCATTTTTTGGGGTAGTGGGTATAGTTAACGCTAAAGCACAGATATATTGCAAGGATCCTGCGCACAGAGCTGTAAGTATCACTCAGTGTGGCTCCTGACTACGGTGGCCGTAATGCTCAATCCATTTATGGATACTGTAAAAACCCAAGTGAAGAATAAATTCATAGGCGCACGGGGGGGAGGAGCATGGTGTGTGCTGTGGTATGCCGCCGCCGACCCCTGCCGCCCACGATAGCGGTAAAGGATCCTGTATGAACCCCTCTCTTTACTGTCGGGTTCATATATAAGGCGCACCGGATTATAAGGCGCACTTTCTATTTCTGAGAAATTCTCAGCATTTTATGTGCGCCTTATAGTCCGGAAAATACGGTACTTCCAGGTTGCTGTGTCTTTTATATATATCTGTGTGTTTGTATAATTCATATATAGTGGGAGAGATTTTATTACTAGATGTTTTATATAAGCCAATTTGTAAAATTTGTATTTTAAAGAGTAACTGCACTTTCAGCAAACTTTTTATATGTTATAGAGACATATCAAAAGTTTGTATCTGTGGTGGTCCAGGTACTGAGACCCCCAACGTCGCTGAACCTAAGATGCAGGAACGATCAGCTGAGCGCTATACACCTGGCTGGGATTGGCGCTCCCTGTTGGGTCACATAAAACATCACAGCTGAAGATGCAGGATGGTCAGCTGAGGGCTTTTACCCCTTCGTTTCAGCGACGGTGGGGGTCTCAGCACCCGTATCCCCACCAATCCAAACTTCAGATATATCTTTGTCATATTAAAAGTTTGTTGAATGTGTAAACGATACAGTTTGCCATTTTGAGCTCGCAAATCCTCCTTCAATTTTCTCCTATAAAAAAGAACTGTATTTTGTGTTTCTCTAGCTGCTACTTGTGGTTTTCCAAGCATTTCTTCTTTATCCATGGGTACACACTTTATAATAGACGTGCACACTGAAATTCCCCGAAATTATTCTTTATCCTGAGCATAGAAGATTTTTCAAGTAAATTTACTCATATTCTCCTTGAGCTTTATATTCTTATTAGATTATTTGGACTAAATTTCACATGTAGAAAACATTGACTCATATATTTGTATATAAAAAAAAAACTGCCATATATACCTGAATACTCATGGGTGCAATAACTTATCAAGTGCCTCCTCCTTTGCCATTTATGTATTAGCTTACATACATACATACATATACATAATCAAAATACCCATACCAAGGAAATCTATGTACATACAAGCATTCAGATACAAACAATAGTTGGCTATGCATACACATACATGGAATAAATACATTCAAATACACACGCGTTTCGTTGTTTATATTAAATAGGTCCTGTCAACTCTCCTCACATGTCTGGTTTAGTAAATGCTAGCAATCCTTACAAGATAACAATGCTAGAGCATATTTTTTTTAAGGTTAAAATCACACACAGAGTTTTGATGCAGTTTTTTGGTGCAGTTTTTTTTTTAACCAAAGCCAGGAGTGGATCTAAAGGAAAGAAAGGGTGTATAGAAAAAAGGTGCATCTCCATTCTTTGGTGTCCACTCCTGTGTTTGGCTCAAAAAACGGAGCCAAAAACTGCATCAAAACTCTGTGTGTGGTCCTGGCCTAAGAGCTTTGTGTTGTGCCATGCCTCCGATATTCCTCCTGAAAGTATATGAACAAATTGACAACTGTGCGTTACCATTCCTCTTGTTAAGGAATCTGAGTGTGCATGGACATTGACATGGGGATAAGTAACACCCAGTTGTCATTGTTTTCATAAATTTCCAGGAGAAATAACACATTAGAGTTCTAAGGGCCTGTTCACATCAGCGTTCGGGTCCGCTTCGGGTTTCCGTTCATTTATTCCGTCAGAGGAACAGATGAACGGAATCTCTGTTTGCATTAACGTTGATTTCAATGGTAATGCTTCAGTTTCAGCGCGTTTCCATTTTTTTTCACAGAAACAAAATTACTGTCGACTTTACTTTTGTTTCCGTGAAAAAAAAACAGGAAACTTCAAGAACGGAAAAATGCTGAAACGGAAGTATTACCATTCCTCTTGTTAAGAAATTCGAATGTGCATGGACATTGACATGGATTAGTAACACCCAGTTGTCATTGTTTTCATAAATTTCCAGGAGGAATAACCGAGAAATAGCACATTGGAGAGTTCTAAGGGCCTCTTCACATCAGCGTTCGGGTCCGTTTGGGGTTTCCTTTCATTTATTCAGTCAAAGGAACAGATGAACGGAAACAAAAGAGGCCCTAAGAAAGGATGCTCCAGCATTGTTATATTAGGGAAATGCAAATTTTTACTAAAACGGACATGTCAGTGGGCTCCTCAGGTAGCCGACCCGTAGCAGCTAATCTTGTGGACGCCTCCTCTGTCTTATCACATACAGCAGATTTGTTGCAGAAATGTCTGTGATCGTACCCTTCATCTAAATAGAGTTTCCAGAAATATATGCACTTGCTACAGAAACAACCCCATTTACATGTATGGACAGATTTTCCATTGTAGAAATTTCTACAAAAACTCTGCCGTATGTGTACATGCCCATAAAGTAGTAGTAAAAAAATATTTTTTTTGCTGAAATTGAACAACAAAAAACACATTACTCACCTGTTAAATCCCCTGCCAAACCAGCGGTGATGCTCTTGTGGTCCCCGTCGATCTTTGTTGAATTGTCATACCGTATGTAAAGGCATCTCCGTTGCGGCCGGGGGACCCTGAGGAGGATTTAATAGGTGAGTAATGTTTTTTGTTACATTTTTAGTGACGTGAAACTGTATATCGATCAAAATAACAGGCTTGACTGACAGTTTATGCACTAAAAAGATCAATTTAATAAAACTTGACTTCTAACAAACAAGAATGACACATAGTCTCTTGCTCCTGGTCTAAAATCCTTATACGAATTATATAAACAGTAGTAATTTGGTCAATGGACTGCAGAAAATTACTGTAGGACTCTCGAAGGGATTACAATCCCCAATCACAAATATGTCCATATGCCGTGCAGCGGATATGTATGCGTAAAGAAAGATATTACAAAACAGACACTCACTTTGTATAGTGATTGAACGTTACAGATTATTTTTCATCACAAATGTGAAGGATGTAAGGCTCTGTTTACACCTCATTAGAGCCCTATGTCGGAGGTATACGGCGGTAGGATTTTCCTTATGAATACCTTTGATGCGACGTATCCCAGAGTATAAACATAAAGTGGTATTGCAAAAAAAACAACACATACGCTGAACGTATATGCTGACATAGTGTGAACAGAGCCAAATTATATTATTATTCATAATATTATTGTCCATAAACACAAAAGCTGAATCCAATAGACAGCAGTAGAAGGTCCGGCTATTATCCCTTGAATTGGTATACTATTTATATCTTGTGTGGATGTTATTATACTGGCTGTGTTTATATGGTAAATCAATGTAAATGCCTATCTTTATATCTAAAGTGGTTTTTTTTGTGTACAATTTACAAATAAATGTGATTTCTGAATTTTGCTACTATGCTATATTTAATTGCTGGTAAAACCAGATCAGCTCACTTATATGTCCAGTAGATATTGAGTCCTGTGCTCCATCATTGACATGCCAGGGAATTCTACCCCCAGGAACCATAGACCTCTGTGGGAAATAGGTGGCTGGCACGTTGATTCAGAGTGTTTGGTCTTGGTTTGGATAGTAAGACAATAAGCTACGCTATAGAATCTCTGTAAAAGCAGGAATCATACATCCGCTGTCCCTACCTCGAGAAATTATATATCTAGTGCTTCCTTCCCGGTGCCTATTCCGACAACTTTATGGTGAATGTTTGGTAATCATGTAGCTTCTAGTCAATTGCAAACAAATAGTTTGTATTTACAGAATTCCCTGGTGTCCAATGTACTATATACGTGTGTGTATATATATATATATATATATATATATATATATATATATATATCTGGAGGCCAAGTCAACACCTTGAACTCTTTGTCATGTTCCTCAAACCATTCCTGAACAATTTTTGCAGTGTGGCAGGGCGCATTATCTAGCTAGAAAAAGGCCACTGCCATTAGGGCATATCATTGCCATTAAGAGGTGTACTTCCTCTTTAACAGTGTTCGGTAGGGGGTACGTGTCAACCGGGCATGAATGCCAGGACCCAACGTGTCTGAGCAGAACATTGCAGGGAGCATCACAGCGCCTCCGCCGGCTTGCCTTCTTCCAATATTGCATTCTGATGAATACACTCACCATTCAGCCATAACATAAAAACCACTGACCTGTGAAGTTAATCACATTGATTATCTTGTTAGGGTATGTTCACACGTAGTCAACCAAAACGTCTGAAAATCCAGAGCTGTTTTCAAGGGAAAACAGACCCTGCTTTTCAGACGTTTTTTACCAACTCGCATTTTTACCAACTCATTTTTTTACCAACTCGTTTTTGGAGCTGTTTTCATTGGAGTCTATGAGAAAACAGCTCCAAAAACGTCTGAAAGAAGTGTCCTGCACTTCTTTTGACGAGGCTGTATTTTTACGAGTCGTCGTTTGACAGCTGTCAAACGACGACGCGTAAATAACAGGTCGTCTGCACAGTACGTCGGCAAACCCATTCAAATGAATGGGCAGATGTTTGCCGACGTATTGTAGCCCTATTTTCAGACGTAAAACGAGGCATAATACGCCTCGTATACGTCTGAAATTTGGCCGTGTGAACATACCCTCACAATTACAACTGTCAAGGGGTGGGATGTATTAGGCGGCAACAGGTGTGTTGGAATCAGGAAAAACGACAAGCGTAAGGATTGGAGCAACTTTGACGAGGGTTAAATTGTAATGGCTAGTTTACTGGGTCAGAGCATCTCCATAATGGCAGGTCTCGTGGGGTGTTTCGGGCATGCAGTGGTTAGTAGCTACCAAAAGTGGTCCAAGCAAGGACAACTGGTGAACTGGCGACAGGGTCACGGGCGGCTAAGTCTTATTGATGCGATGGGAATTGAAGGCTAGCCTGTCTAGTTACCTGTACGAGCCTGCACTGCAATCTGTTCACGTAGACATAGATAAATTCCTGAAAAGACAAGGAGGGAAATCTTACCAACTCAAATCATCCTCGCCTCAAAGCAACATCCTCAAGTAGGGCGATTCCGAATCAGAACAGCTCAGTGAAGAAGAATACACTCCAGAAGAAAGGGAGCTCCCAGTTTCCAGATCCTTCATGAAAATAATTCTAGCTAAGCACTAGAACCAATCGTAAATGACCTAACTGAAACAGGAACTATTGAAAATTGGCAACAGTGTTGAAGCTCTTGAAAAGGCTCAAACGTCTGTCGTCAACTCCTCCTCTGAAATCACCAACTGCCTCCAATCACAGGGAGAACATATCAATAAAATGTACTCCATCCTCGAGGATCATGAAAATAGAGATCGAAGAAATAACCTCCGAATCAAAGTCTGCCTGAGTCATTTGCTAACAAGGTGCTGCCTAATGTCCTGACTGAGATCTTCCACAAATTACTGGATCCCGATGACCACCCAAGCCTTTGTTATAGAAAGAGCTCACAGATCGCTTAGGTCAAAACCGTCTCCTTCAGAACCTCTGAGAGACATAATTTGCTGAATTTTGGACTACAGAATCAAGAACCGTATTACGCAAAAAAGCAGACTCTGTATTCATTCAATACGACAATGCCCAAGTTTTCATATACCAGGACTTGGCATCGTCCACTCTTCATAAACGAAAACTCTTGAAACCTTTCACGTCAGCATTGAGACTAAAACAATTAAAATTCCGCTGGCTCTTCCCATTTGGTTTATCCTTTTCCGCAAACAGGTGAAGATTTACTGTCGGAACCTCGTCAGATATTTATAACATCTGCTCTGAGTTAGACATTTCCCTAGAGTCCTATCCTAACCTGTAAACAATCCACAATGCATCTCTTATCCAGCATATCCCTCAATGAGAAACAGCAAAGAGCCAGAGAGCAATATGCCGCCTTCACATGACCCCTCTGGCGTCAACACCGTCTGATCCACCCTGAATACAGAGCGACTCCCATTGTTCCTATCCTAACTCAGGATGTCCTTTTCAGTGACCCATTCCATGGTTAAAATGGGATTTGTAGCATTCTTATATATTTTTTTCCCCATACAGATGGACTATTATATTATACACGGATCAAACTGACTCATCTGTTCAAGTCATAACTTTATGATTGTGAGATCAAATCAAATGTTGGTATAGTTTGAGTTTATTTACAGAAGATTGTTTGTTCTTGTACAAGTTTCCTAATACGTAAGTCGGTCCTTCTTAGCAGACTCTTTTTAAGTTGTGATAGACTTTCTTCTTAGCCCAGTTTTGAGAGTTCTCTCTATGTTTAAGGACTGTATGGGATCACCTACATTGGTCCAAACCACTGATCCAATGTATCGTTGCTCTATTGAGAGCTTTCCTCCATCAGAGTCACATAGATGATACGCATAGCTAAATGGATTCACCTCTATTGTTCGCCTCCATATAGTTAAGTTCAATATATAATATTTTTTTTTAGATATAGTTTAAACTACGGTTTTATGTGTTACAAATAATGACCTTCACGTTGCATTTTCTCCAGTGCTCTACCACGTGACGTTCTTTCATATACACAATATACTCCCGGTGACTTCGCTTGCCGTCATTGTTCTCTCAGTTATGTCTGTGTTTACACTTGTTTTACCTATATCCCCTTCAACCCCTATCCCACCCCCATACCCAAGTAAAACATTCCTTTTTTTTCTTAAAAAGTTTACAGTTGCACAACTTCCCTAATCCACACTGCTATGGCACCTAATTCTCCACCATCCTGGACAGTGGGCTCCTACAACGTTAGGGGTTTTAACTCAAATTTCTCCCTCTACTAGATTTCTGAATCTACCCGTGAAGAGCCTAAACAAGATTACCAACTCATTAATTCGCCACCTTAAACTATTAATTCCACCTCTGTAGAGATCAACTCAAATACCTACAACCTCACAATGGTTGCATAAAATCAAACAAATTTGTCACAATAAAGAGACTGTTGCGTTAGGGCCTGTTCACATCACCGTTGGCTTTCCGTTCCGGGGTTCCGTTAGAGGTTTCCGTCGGGTGAACCCCGCAACGGAAAGTGAAAGTGAAACCACAGCTTCCGTTTCAGTCACCATTGATATCAATGGTGACGGAAACATCGCTAATGGTTTCCATTCGTCACCATTCCGGCAGGTTTCCGTTTTAACGACGGAATCGATAGCGGAGTCCACTGCGCTATTGATTCCGTCGGAAAACCGGAAACGTGCCGGAATCGCGACGAACGGAAACCATTAGCGATGTTTCCGTCAAAATTGATATCAATGGTGACTGAAACGGAAGCTGTGGTTTCACTTTCATTTTCCGTTGCGGGGTTCACCCGATGGAAACCTCCGACGGAACCCCGGAATGGAAATGTGAACAGGCCCTTAGAGGTATGGAAACCTTGGATTACTCCCTGCGCTTCAGAACAATGTCTTAGTGCGACTTCGGATTCCCAGTACTTGCCATATCCTTGATGTCACATAACCTTTTTGCATATACTCATCACTAATGATTAGACAAGTAAAATGCAACACAAAACCTTTCTGATCGCCTCCCCTTCCCTAACCCCTCCCATTGTAGCCCCATCCTACTTCATTCTGGATCATGGATTCTAACCTCCAATGGTTTCATATTGTAGCAACTTTTCTTGCACTCTATATATGTAACATGTTAATGTTAATCCATAGCTTTAGTAAATGCATTCCTTTATTGTTGTTCTAGATTAAGGTAAATTTACCTTAATTTTCTAACATTACAATTTTTTTTATTACTTCAATTTGTTAAACAATAAAAGGAAAATTGAAAAGACAGAAGACATGTAACTTTAGCAACAATTTTTAAAATTATCAAGAAAATGTACAACAGATTTTTTTAAGGATGAACTCAGTAGAAGTGGATTCGGGAAGCCTATATATTAGAACCCCCCCCCCCCCCCCAAATGATTCAATTTAGCAAACAACACCCCTAAAAGAATTCATATAGAGATATAGTGAGGATTTTGACCCCACTGGTGTTTTGTAGAATGTGTTTGAATTGGGCCATCAAAATGAAAAACAGCATTTTTTTATTCCAATAAGGCTCTGTTCACACGCAGGCGAAAACAGCTCCTGATTTTCAGACGTTTTTGTAGCAACTCGCGTTTTTTGTGGCGTATTTTACGGCCGTTTTTTGGAGCTGTTTTTCAATGGAGTCAATAAAAAACGCCTCCAAAAACGTCCCAAGAAGTGACATGCTTTTCTTTTGACGAGCCATGTTTTTACGCACCGTATTTTGACAGCGATGCGTAAAATTAAGGCTCTTGGGAACAGAACATCGTAAAACCCATTGAAAGCAATGGGCAATGTTTGTAAAACACCTGAATTATGTCTGAAACCACTGCGTGTGAACATACCCTAAGATGTATTTTTAGCTCACAATCTTTAATTTTCACAAGGAATACAGAAAAAAGCCCCTAACATTTTGTAACGAAATATCCCCTCAGTATGGCAATTCCCCAGATGTGGTCATAAACGACTATTTGGACACACGTCAGAGCTCAGAAGGGATGGAGGGCCATTTGGGTTTCAGAGCACAGATTTTGCTGGAATGGTTTTTCACATGCCATGTTGAATTTGCAAAGTCCTTGAGGTACTGTCACGATCTGTGGGTATGTGGACCCACATGGCCGGGGTAGCAGCTGGCCAAACAACAGTGTACCCAGTATATACAAAGTCCAGCACAAGGGTACATGTAATAGCCCAGACAGTAGCAATGGCACAGATGGGACCTTGGCGGCAGGTGATGCAAAACGTGGCAGATGACACCAGACGTGGTGTAAGTCAGCAGGTGTAGTAGACGGCACAAGACGACTCCAACACTAGAGGGCACAGGAACAAATACAGCGCGGGATACAGGTAGCAGGGCACGGGAACACAGGGAACCGGATACAGCTACGGAAACATTTGCAAGACCAACAGAGGAATACAAACAACGCTCAGGCAATGAGCAAAAGGCAGGGCCCTACATAAGTCCAGGGTGATCATGGGCTAATTAGAGATGTTTAACATGTGCGTGCACTGGCCCTTTAAGGCTGGGCGCGAGCTTCTGCGCGCCCCCTTCGGGACACAGCAGAGTGGAGCGGAAGTGAGCGCTGGCGTATCCTGGGGAGAAGATGCGGACCAGCGCTCCCAAGTCCATGGCTGCGGCCGTCTAGGGGTGAGTAGTCCCGACGGTCCGCGGCCATGGATGTTACAGGCACCAGTTCGGTGGAAATCCCCCAGAAGTGACCCTTTTTTTGGAAACCACATCCCTCATGTATTTCATCTAGGGGCATAGTAAGCATTTTTACTGCACAGGTGTGTCACAAACCTGGCTGAACGTGGAGGATTCCTTTTCACCAGTTTACGACTAAGGGTATGTTCACACGCACTATTTACGAACGTAATTCAGGCGTTTTACGCCTGGAATTACGGCCGAAAATACTGCTTGAAAGCGTCGGCAAACATCTGCCCATTCATTTGAATGGGTTTTACGATGTACTGTGCACACGGTCATTTTTTTTACGCGCCGCTGTCAAGACGGCGCGCAAAAACGACGCCCGTGTCAAAGTAGTGCCTGTCACTTCTTGGGACGTAATTGTAGCCGTTTTCCATGGACTCCATAGAAAAACAGCTCCAATTACGTCCGTAATGGACGCTGCGAAAAACGCCTGCACATGCCATTACGGCTCAAATTCAGGAGCTGTTTTCGCCTGAAAACAGCTCCGTAAATTCAGCCGTAACGGAGGCTGCCGTGTGAACATACCCTTACACTTCGACACTGAACAAGTCCACTGGTTTTGCACCAAAGACCACCGCAAGGATATGGATTTAGATACCAGGGACCTGCAGGTCAGGACCCTCTTACTGCCACCTTAGGCTGGGTTCACACAGAGTTTTTTGACCAGTTTTTTGACGCGGAAACCGCTCCCAAAAACTCGTCAAAAACGGCCCAAAAATGCCTCCCATTGATTTCAATGGGGTGGCGGAGGCGTCTTCCTGCGAGCGGTAAAACCGTCTCACGGGAAAAAGAAGGGACATGCCCTATCTTCGGGCGTTTATGCCTCTGCAGAGAAAGCGTATTTCGTGGCGTTTTATACCCGCGGGCGAAAAACGCAGCGAAAATCGGCGTGCAGGGAGAGGAAAATCTGCCTCAAACTTCCAAACTGAATTTTGAGGCAGAAATTCCACCTGCAAAAAACTCTGTGTGAACATAGCCTAAGGCTATGTTCACACGGGGTATTTTGCCGAGTTTTTTGACGCGGAAACCGCGTCGCAAAACTCGGCAGAAACGGCCCGAGAACGCCTCCCATTGATTTCAATGGGAGGCGTCGGCGTCTTTTTCCCGCGAACAGTAAAACTGCCTCGCGGGAAAAAGAAGCGACATGCCCTATCTTCGGGCGCTTCCGCCTCTGACCTCCCATTGACTTCAATGAGAGGCAGAGAAAGCGTATTTTGTGGTGTTTTATGCCCGCGGCACTCAACGGCCGCGGGCGAAAAACGGCGCGAAAATCGGCGTGCAGGGAGAGGAAAATCTGCCTCAAACTTCCAAACAGAATTTTGATGCAGATATTCCTCCTGCAAAATACTCCGTGTGAACATAGCCTATAGAAAAACGGCCGTAAAAAGCGCCTCGAAAAACGGGAGTTGCTAAATAAACGCCTGAAAATCAGGAGCTATTTTCTCTTGAAAACAGCTCCGTATTTTCAGACGTTTTTTGCTCAGTGTGAACAGAGCCTAGGAATATAGTCTGAGTCGGCCACGTACACGCACACATACGTTCTATGATATAACAATACAATGCTGAACGTGTGATAAAAAAACCGTGAGGTACATTTTGTCTTTTTACCCACAGATAAGGCTAAGGGTATGTTCACACGGCGGGGGTCCGTAACGGCTGAAATTACGGGGATGTTTCAGCCTGAAAACATCCCCGTAATTTCAGCCGTACCGGCATGTGCAGGCGCTTGAACGCCGCGTCAATTACGGCCGTAATTAGCGCTGCTATTCATTGGAGTCAATGAATAGCGGCTCCAATTACGGCCAAAGAAGTGACAGGTCACTTCTTCTACGCGGGCGTCTATTTACGCGCCGTCATTTGACAGCGGCGCGTAAATATACGCCTCGTGTGAACAGACAAACGTCTGCCCATTGCTTTCAATGGGCAGATGTTTGTCAGCGCTATTGAGGCGCTATTTTTGGGCGTAATTCGGGGCAAAAACGCCCGATTTACGTCCGTAAATAGGCCGTGTGAACATACCCTTAGGGTATGTGCACACACACTAATTACGTCCGTAATTCACGGACGTATTTCGGCCGCAAGTCCCGGACCGAACACAGTGCAGGGAGCCGGGCTCCTAGCATCATAGTTATATACGGTGCTAGGAGTCCCTGCCTCGCTGCAGGACAACTGTCCCGTACTGTAAACATGATTACACTACGGGACAGTTGTCCTGCAGCGAGGCAGGGACTCCTAGCATCGTACATAAGTATGATGCTAGGAGCCCGGCTCCCTGCACTGTGTTCGGTTCGGTACTTGCGGCAGAAATACGCCCGTCAATTACGGACGTAATTAGTGTGTGTGCACATACCCTAAGGGTATGTGCACACACACTAATTACGTCCGTATTATACGGACGTATTTCGGCCGCAAGTACCGGACCGAACACTTATGTACGATGCTAGGAGTCCCTGCCTCGCTGCAGGACAACAGTCCCGTACTGAAAACATGATTACAGTACGGGACAGTTGTCCGGCAGCGAGGCAGGTATATTACGGACGTAATTAGTGTGTGTGCACATACCTTCAAGGGAATCATTTTTGACGGTATAGCAGGAAATATCGACCCCACGACTACCAATACCGATGAACATACGGGTACTAACGGTGACAATCCACTGCGCATGCGCTGGCTGACGGCCGTTAAAGGCAGAGAAAATTGAACCGCGCATGCGCTGAGGCTGAAGATGGCGGCCGTCTGTAGGATGTTACGACTCGCAGCAGCCAGATATCCCTGTCGTCCCGGGGTTTTCAGGCAGTTTAGTGCTGGTATGTGGAGACGGAACCTGCTATTGTATACGGGCACGGTGTAAGATTGAGGAGAAAAGCAAAAAAAAACAAGGACAACGCAAACGAGAGATTGGAGGTCAAACACCTCTGAGTAAACGTGCGACGGCTCGGGGGCTGCGCTGTCGTCTCTCCTTCTGGTTTGTGTTTGAAGAAAGTGGACGGCAACGTGTGGCCCTTGTGCTGTGGTGGAGTCCCGGCAGGTGCAGGAGGCATGCTGGAAGTTTTAGTTGAGAGCCGCAGTGCACACGTTCACATTGCTGCGTCTTACAGGATGATTTGCACGATATTGCTGCAAAGTAAAGTTTGTAACTTGTTGGAGAAGGATGGCACTCAAGTCCATGGGTTCTGTTGGTGGCTGTAATAAGTATGCCCCGCCAGCACGTCTGCGGACTGACGGGTGGGCGTTGTTCACATCTGCGTCCGGGCTCTGTTCAGGCTTTCCGTTTGCATCACCATTTATTTCAATGGTGACGAATCCAGTGCAAATCCGTTTGTCACCGTTGTGTAAGGGTTCCGTCGTTGCCATGGCAGCAATACCGTAGTCGACCGCGCTGTTCATTCCTATCAAAACGACGGAACTCTTACACAACGGAAACCATTTGCACCGGATTGGTCACCATTGATATCAATGGGGATGCAGACAGAAACCTATGGAAGCCTCAGGCCTCATGTACACGACCGTGATTTTCAGGTCAGACAGCCACGGAGTGTCATCCGCGTGCCACCCACCATTCGCGGGCTGTGCACACGGCCACGTGCGTTAATTTCTATGAGCCTGGACTGCAAAACGCGGCCGTAATAAGACCTGTCCGTTCTTTCTGCGGTCCAGGATCCTGGGCCATGCATGGGGCCCATAGGAATGAATAAAGCCGCAATTCACCCGCAGATTTGCGGATGAATTGCGGCTGCAAAAATACGTTGGTGCCCATGGGGCCTCACAACATTGGTCTGAAGTGTAAATAGAATAATTAGACGCGTCTATCACTGCGTTCAGGCTACAGAAGGCCACAGACGCAGATTTGGCCCTATTTTAAACCTCATACATGCAAGTTTAGGGTGATCTTAACCCCTTAGTGATCAGCCCATTTTAGGCCCTAATGACCAAGCTATTTTATTCGTTTTTCTATAGTCTCATTCAAAGAGCTATAACTTTTTTTATTCTTCCATCGACATAGCTGTATGAGGTCTTGTTTTTTGCGGGATTAGTTGTACTTTTTAATGGCACCGTTTTGGGGTACATAGAATTTTTTGATTAACTTTTTTTTTTGGGGGTGAGGAATAGAAAAAAACCCTGAAGTTCCGCCATTGTTCTATGCGTTTTTACATTGACGCCGTTCACCGTGCAGCGTAAATAACATGTTACCTTTATTCTATGGGTCGGTACGATTACGGCGATACCACATATGTAGAGGTTTTCTATGTTTTGCTGCTTCTGCACAATAAAAACACTTTTGAAGTAAAATGTATTTGTTTTTGCATCGTCGCTTTCCAAGAGCCGTAATTTTTTTTTTACATTTTTCCGTCAATGTAGTTATATGAGGGTTTGTTTTTTGCAAGACGAGACGTTGTTTTGATTGGTTCTGTTTTGGGGTAAATGGAACTTATTGATTTACTTTTATGACTTTTTTTTGGGGGGCAATGGAAAAAAAAAGGCAATTTCACCATTGTTTTGTGTTTTTTTTTTTTTTTTTTTTTTTTTTTTTACAGTGTTGACCTTGCAGTTTAAATTACATTAACTTTATTGTTTGAGTCATTACGGTCGCAGCGATACCATATATGTGTACTTTTATTTATTTTTTACACTTTGACTAAATAAAACCACTTTTTATGGAAAAAAAATGGTTATATATTTTTTTTCAAGTAATTTTTATTTCACGTTACTTATTTTTTTAGTCCCAGTAGGGGACTTTACTATGCGGTCTTTAGATCGCTGCTATAATACTTCGTATACCAGAGCATTATTGCCTGTCAGTGTAAAACTGACAGGCAATCTATTAGGCACGTCTGGCACGTCCTAATAGGCATATGCCCAGGGCAGACCTGGGGGCTTTTATCAGGCCCCTGGCTGCCATGGCACCCCATCGGAGACCCGCGATTGTATTTGCGGGCTGCCGATGTGCGGGCCTCCCTCTGTAAACAAGTTAAATGCTGCGTTCGCTATTGATCGCAGCATTTAACTGGTTAAATGGCCGCGAATGAGGTAAACTACGATCTCGGTCGTTGTAGCAGGAGCCCGGCTGTCATTAGTCAGCCGAGCACCCACTCCAGCCTGTACGGGACACCCGCGCTGCCGTGAAAAGGCGACGGCCTAGCCTAAGGCCCCTTAGTGACCGCTGTGAAAAGGTGTATTGGTGGTCACGAAGGGGTTAACCTAGAAAAAGCATCAAATATCATTAACCCCATACAAATAATATTTAAAGGGTAACTAACGAACTTCTGACATATAGTGACGTGTCATAAGTTTTGATTGGTGGGGTCTGAGCACTGAGACCCCCACCGATCGCTAAAACGAAGCGTCAGAAGTGCTCGTGTGACCGCTGAACTGCTTGGTTTCTGATCGGCTTTTCTAAGAAACCCGATGTATCGGAGTATGGACTCAATAGAAAGTCTATGAGCCGGCCGATTCACGGCTACATCTGTTTCCGAGGGGTTCTGCCGCTTCTTTCTAGTGATCGGTGGGGGTCTCCATGCTCGGACCCCCACCAATGAAAACTTCTGACATGTCAGAAGTTTGTTTAAAGGTTTAGTTATACTTTTAGGCTACATTCACACAAGTGTGACAGATTTTGTGTGTTAAAAATACACCCCTAAATCTGTCCGTGTGCGTTGCGTTATGCATCGGTGTGCTTTGCAAGTGGCATGCGTATATCACGCTCTCGCAAGCACTTTTTTTCCCGATGTAATTGATGCCTAAAACACTAACAGCACACGGATGTGCGTCCGTGTGCTGTCCGCAGTTTTTCACGCACTCAATGACACACATCAATATAGGACATTCAGTGAGTTTAACGCAACGGAAACTCGCTGTGTGAAAACTCACGCATGTGTGAATAGACTCATTAAAATCAATGGGACCGCGTGTCGTGCATTTGTTTCAACGCACAGAACACGGAAGAGATTCACGTTCGTGTGAATGAGCCCTAAAGGGGTTGTATTTAAAGGTCGTATGGACATCATAGCTTGAGGTCCCCCCCCCCTCTTGGAACTCCCCTCTATGAACCAGAGCTTATAGCCGCTAAGTAATAGTGTCTCCTGCTCTAATGGATCATTCATGTATTATATGGTCGGCCATTTATTTAGCTGATCGCCGGGGTTCTCCTTATATTTATCTGTAGGCGACAGAGATGCAAACTGCTGAAAACTGTTTCACTTCTAATATAGGCCTATAACTGTGTCCTCTTCTGGTAACAGACAGTGACGCGATCCATGCAAGTGAAACTGTAAAACTCCTCTTGTCAGCGGCAAAGCTGCTAGAAATGGCAACTATCGTTTATCGGTTTTGATAGACTAGGCTTATCCATGTGATCCCTCGTTTATATGACTGGACACCACTTCCCCCGACGATCACAGTGGATCACTGAGGGTTTTGAAGTAGGACACACATCAGTAGACTAATATAATCTACAGAAAGAGATGGAGTACAGCTAGCGCAGAGACTATGGAGCGTCAGAGGAGCTGCATGTAGATCCTTAGGTTTGTGTATAATGTTGCTAGCCTGCTTTTTCATCCCAGGCTGGATTCTGCTCCTAAAAGGAGCCCCTGACGTCTCTGTCCATATGTGGTCAGGAGCTCCCTTGGCAGCGTGCTGGTTGGGGATTCAGCTCCAGGAGTAGCCCCTGATGTCACTGTCCATGTATGGATAGTGACGCCAGGGGCTTCTCCAGGAGCGGAATCCCCAGCCAGTGCACTGTCGATGCTCTTGCCGGGGGTTCCGCTATTAGGCTGGGTTCACACGACCTATTTTCAGACGTAAACGAGGCGTATTATGCCTCGTTTTACGGCTGAAAATAGGGCTACAATACGTCGGCAAACATCTGCCCTTTCATTTGAATGGGTTTGCCGACGTACAGTGCAGACAACCTGTCATTTACGTGTCGTCGTTTGACAGCTGTCAAACGACGACGCGTAAAAATACAGCCTCGTCAAAAGAAGTGCAGGACACTTATATACAATATATGCAGGACACTTATATACATTATATGCGGGACACTTATATACATTATATGCGGGACACTTCTATACATTATATGCAGGACACTTCTTTCAGACGTAATTTGAGCCGTACTTCATTGAACTCAATGAAGCACAGCTCAAAATTTACGGCTGTCAGAGAAGCCTCGAAAAATACGAGGAGCTGCATTTACGTCTGAAACGAGGCAGCTGGTTTCTCCTGAAAACAGTCTGTCATTTCAGACGTAAAAGCCTGCTATCGTGTGCACATACCCTTAGAGGGAGCCCCTGACGTCGCTGTCCATAAATGGACAGAGATGTCTGGGGCTCCCTCTAGGAGCGGAATCCCCTGCCAGAGGGATTCCGCTTCTACAGTGAGCTATACTGGCCCTGTCTACAGGGGGGGGGGTGGCACTGTATAGGGGTGTGGCATGATCTACTGTGGGCACTGGCACTTCATATGTTGGCATTGTGGCACTATACAGTAGGCACTGTGGTACTATCTACAGGGACATTGCGGCAATATCTACATGGGCACTGTGGTGTTTTCAGGGGGTTGTGACAAAAAAAACGCCCTGACAAATTAAATCCATCTGGTTTTTTTTTTTTTTTTTGACGGCCTTGAAAAACGGTTGGCAGACTGATAACAAACTGCCATTAAAGAGACTCTTTCACCTGCCCATTCATGTACAGTTGAGTGCACCATGTAATAGGCAGGGCTGCACAAATCCTGGGGCACTTTGCATTTTTTTCCCATCCTCTGTTATTTAGGTATCGGTGCCGTTTTATGTTTGGCGCACAATATTTAAAGACTCCCTGAACTGTCAATGGGGCGTGTTACTATCGCTATGACACAGTCCAATCGGCTATGGACAGTGTGAGAGAGAGCGTGTGTGTGTGTCCGTGCGTGCGTGCGTGTGCCTCCGCTGCCACCACAGAAGAGAAGAAGCTGTCTGCCGAGAGCTGACGTGCGTGTGCGCACAGCTCCGACTCCTCTGCTGACGATGCTTCCACGGAACAGAAGAAGAATTCACCTTCTGTTCAGTGGTGGTGGCAGAGCTGCACGTGTGCGCGCGGACACCCTCTCCAGCTCTTGCTGTGACACTGTCCGTAGCTCCTTGGACAGTGTCACAGCGATGTTACACGCCCCATTGACAGTTCAGGGGGTTATTTAAATATCGGGTGCGAGATATAACCGCACCGATATCCAAAAAACGGAGGATAGGATAAAAGATTTAAAGCGCCCCAGGGTTTGTGCATCCCTGCCTATTACATTCTGCACTCAGCTGCACATGTATGGGCAGGTGAAAGGTTCTCTTTAAAGACGGACTGGAAATGGATGAAAATTTGGAGACACATTGATGCAAAATGGCCATGAAAAACTGACAGTTGATCAGCTTTTAATGACCATTTTTTTTCACTGTCGTTTTCCTGTAGTGTAATGATTGCTTATCGGCACTATTATTCACTCCTGTATATACATTGACAGAAGTGAGAACAAACTTTATAGGTGACTCTCTCCCTGCCCTGCGCCGTAAGGGTATGTGCACACGACCCAAGTTTCAGATGTAATTCGGGCGTTTTACGCCCTGAATTACGTCTGAAAAAACGGCTCCATTACGCCGACAAACATCTGCCCATTATTTTCAATGGGTTTTACGATGTTCTGTGCCGACGACCTGTCATTTTACGTGTCGCTGTCAAGACGGTGCGTAAAAAGACAGCTCGTCAAAAGAAGTGCAGGACACTTGGGACGTAATTGGAGCCGTTTTTCATTGACTCCATTGAAAAACAGCTCCGCCATTTGCCCCATTTTTGCATCTGTCTTGGTTAGCAGAGCTGTTATTGAATGGGCACACATACTCTTTTACGGCCTGCCCGGAGGTCCTCCTCCGGAGGAATGGTTCATCTGTCTCTCCTTATTTCCAATGCATCCAAGTATATCTGTGAGGCCGCTGGTCTGGTGGCTCTGGCCTTCGCTTCTTCCATTGCTGTTCGCGAGACTACCTGGCTTAAGGGTTTGTCTGATTTATTTGGCTTCAAAACACTTAATGACTGCTATTCCTTTTGCGGGTACCCTTCTCTTTGGACCTAGATTGCATAAGATAATCTCAGAAGCTACATGTCAAAACACCTATCTTCCTCCAAAACAGGCCTAAGCGCACTACTAATGCCAAAATTGAGGGTCCACGTATTAGGTCCTTTCGTAGGTTCTCCAACATCACATACCAGTAAGGCTGTGGTCTGGGGGATCAGAAGGCCAAGCTTTCTTATAAGGCTGGAGCCGGCAAGGCCACTTCTGCCTGAAGGTGTGTCCCCACTCTATTCACCTCGGGTGGATGGGGTAGGCTTCTGTACTTCAAGGACGTCTGACTCTCTCACATTTTGGATGCCTGGGTTCAGGAGGTAATATTTAACCCCTTCCCCCTGCTGGTATTCTGGGCCCTAATGTCCAAGCCATTTTTTAGATTTTTCCATTGTCACATTCGAAGAGCTGTAACTTTTTTATTTTTGCGTCGGCATAGCTGTATAAGGTCTTGTTTTTTGCGGGACGACTTGCAGTTTTTATTGGTACCATTTGAGAGTAGATGCGACTTTTTGATCACTTTCTATCACATTTTTTTTAAGTCAGGATTAACAGAAAACAGCAATTTTTCCATTGTTTTTTATTTTATTTTTTACGGCGTTCACAGTGCGGGTTAAATAATGTAACAGCTTTATAGTCGGGGTCGTTACGGACGCGGCAATACCAAATATGTGTAACTTTTTTGCTTTATTGTAGTTTTTTTTAATAGCAAAGCATTTTGTAAGGGGAAAAGCTGGGTTTTTCATTTTTTTTTTTTCACTTTTTTTTTTAAATTAACTTTATTAAACTTTTTTTACTTTTTTACTAGTCCCACTAGGGGACTTCACTATCCTCCGATCGCTATTATAATACACTGCAATACTTTTGTATTGCAGTGTATTACTGCCTGTCCGTTTAAAACGGACAGGCATCTGCTAGGTCATGCCTGCGGCATGATCTAGCAGGCATTCGCTGCAGGCAGACCTGGGGGTCTTTATTAGACCCCCGGCTGCCATAGAAGACACAGACACTCGGCGATTTTATCGCCGGGTGTCAGTGAGATGAGAGGGAGCTCCCTCCCTCTCTCCAAAACCATTCAGATGCGGTGCTCGCTATTGTGCACCGCATCTGAAGGGTTAAACAGGTGAGATCGATACTAATATCGATCTCACCCGGCAGAGCAGGGACGCCCCCAGCCCTCAGCTGCTTCTGGCAGCTGAGAGCAGGGAGATTTCACGGCTCCCTGCTCTGTTTACTTTATTCTACAGCAGCGACGTAGAATAGCGGCGCTCTAGAATAAAGCCCACTAATGACCGCCGTAAAAAGACGTATCGGCGGTCATTAAGGGGTTAAAGAGGCTCTGTCACCAGATTTTGCAACCCCTATCTGCTATTGCAGCAGATAGGCGCTGCAATGTAGATTACAGTAACGTTTTTATTTTTAAAAAACGAGCATTTTTGGCCAAGTTATGACCATTTTTGTAGTTATGCAAATGAGGCTTGCAAAAGTCTAAGTGGGTGTGTTTAAAAGTAAAAGGCCAAGTGGGCGTGTATTATGTGTGTACATCGGGGCGTTTTTAATACTTTTACTAGCTGGGCGTTCTGATGAGAAGTATCATCCACTTCTCTTCAGAACGCCCAGCTTCTGGCAGATCACACTGTGACGTCACTCACAGGTCCTGCATCGTGTCGGACGAGCGAGGACACATCGGCACCAGAGGCTACAGTTGATTCTGCAGCAGCATCGGCATTTGCAGGTAAGTCGATGTAGCTACTTACCTGCAAACGCTGATGCTGCTGCAGAATCAACTGGTGCCGATGTGTCCTCGCTCGTCTGACACGATGCAGGACCTGTGAGTGACGTCACAGCGTGATCTGCCAGAAGCTGGGCGTTTTGAAGAGAAGTGGATGATACTTCTCATCAGAACGCCCAGCTAGTAAAAGTATTAAAAACGCCCCGATGTACACACATAATACACGCCCACTTGGACTTTTACTTTTAAACACACCCACTTGGACTTTTGCAAGCCTCATTTGCATAACTACAAAAATGGTCATAACTTGGCCAAAAATGCTCGTTTTTTAAAAATAAAAACGTTACTGTAATCTACATTGCAGCGCCTATCTGCTGCAATAGCAGATAGGGGTTGCAAAATCTGGTGACAGAGCCTCTTTAAATAGAATAGTAAGGATGCACTCCAATATATATTGGTGCTATTCAGGTTCGGGTTGTACCCCACTCATAGATATAGAGGGATAATCTAAAGCACTCAAAAGATACTTAACTAAGTTGATTTTGCAAGGAAGAATTATTTATTTTCATTCGTTCCAGAGTGGTAGTTTGTACACAACAGAAATTTATGAATGCAAGTGGGTTCAGGAGGTGGTATCCATTGGAGACCAAATAGTTTGCCAGCCTCCCTCCAGAGCATTTCTTGCAGTCCGCTGTTCCGCAGTCACCCGAAAAAAACCTGTTTTTTTTTCGGCCAATCCACTCTCTACTACTGCAAGGAGTCATTGTCCCGGTGCCCCTGGTCCATTGGCTCTAGGGTTACTTTTCCAACCTTTTTGTCATCCCCAAAAAGGACTGTTCTGTTCTCAACGCGCATGTTCTGGCTCTTCATTTTCGACACGGAATCTCTTCAGACTGACATTGCTTCCATGGAACAGGGGGCATTTCTTTCATCTGTGAACATCAGGGGCGTGTATTACACATTTCTATCTGCCTTACGCACCAGCGCTTTCTGCTCTTTGGTACTGTTCCAACATTACCAAATGGTGGCCTCCATTCGACCTGGCCACAGCCCTGAGAGTCTTTATGAAGCTTCTCTCTGTCGTAATGGTACTCCTTCACACCAGGGTGTGTCGGTCACCCCGTACCTGCAGATCATTCTAATAAGCTTTCCCTCCAATGAGGATAACGAGACGGCTCTCCAGATAGATCACTCTAGACACTCCTTGGTTCGGTTGGATAATTAACCGCTCCAAGTCTTGCCGATCTCCGTCCCAGAAGATCGTATTCTTGCCCTCCAAAACTCGTTCGGCGAAGGTCTTCCTTCCTCCGGAGTTTCTTTTTGATTTTTCAGGACTGGATCCGTGTTTTACAGACGGCTGTGCCAACTTCACTCCCCTTCTGTATGTGGGTTCTCTGGACCATGGTGGCCTTAATCAGGACCATTCCCTTTGCACAGTTTCACACGCCCCCTCTGCAGCGGGCGATAATTTCCCGGTGGGACATATTTTTGTAATTGCTGGATCTGAAGTTTGTCGCTCACCTCTTCGGCCTTTCTCCGTGGGCGCTCGTTCCTCCTGCCGAACGGACTAATCTTCCCCATTGATACCAGTCTCAAGGGGTGGGGGGGGCAATTTTTGGAGCCTCACGGCTCAGGGCGGTGGTCTCCACAGGAAGCCCCCCTTCTCATCAATCTGTTAAAATTGAGAGCCATTTTTCTGTGCCTACTGCCCCGGACATAGTCACTGCCCAGACACCCGGTGCGGGTTCAAACGGACAATGCCATGGCCGTGGATTATCTAAATCACCAGGGCAACACGTGTGGTGTGGCAGTGATGGCTGAAGCCTCAATGATCCTGGTCTGGGTGGAAGATTGCTTTCCAGGCTCTCACATCGGTTCACTTTCCCGGTGTTGACAATTGGGTCGCAGACTTTCTCAGTCGCAAAACGGTGGTTCCCGGGGAGTGGTCTCTTCACCAGGATGTCTCCAACCAAATTTTGCCACAGGTGGGGTCGTCTGGACGTAGGCCTGATGACCTCCAGTTTCAATCGACGGGTCCCCTGCTTCATTACCCGAGCCCGGGACCCGGAGGCCTGCCCTGTGGATGCTCTTGTGGCATCATGGTCCGACTTGAGTCTGCTGTACTACTTCTCTCATGCCGCGGCTCAAGTCAGATGGGATTTCAGCCATACTGGTATCCCCGAATTGGCCGCTCCGCTGTTGGTAGGCGGACCTCATGTTCCTTTTGGCAAAGTCCTATGGCCCTTGTCCCTCCGGCCTTACCTTCTCTCTCAGGGATCTCCTTTCCACCGGAATTTAAGGTCGATACATTTAACAGTGTGGTTTGGCTGATGAGGCCGCCGTTCTGAGGGCTCATGGTTTTTGAGAGATTGTTATCCTCACTATGCTTAAGCCTAGGAAACCTTCTTTAGTCCTCGTTTACCATCATACATGGAAGGCCAATGTTCTTCGGTGTGAGAATCGGAAGCTTGCCTCCCTTGCATTTTTTTTCCTTGACCAGAATTCTCAAATTTTTGCTAAGTGGTCTAGATCATGGTTTGGCACTTGGCTTTTTTTTTTTTTTTTTGGGTAGGGCGTGGCTAATGTGGTCCCTGCTTATTGTCCTCCGATCCCCTCTTGGATTTGAATTTGGTCTTGGATGTCTTACAATAGACTCCTGGATGTGGATTTTAGCTGTCACATGGGGATAAGGTTTGTTGAAATCTCATCCACTTTGCTGCTACTCTAAATGCTGCCGATTTTCTGCATGTATACTAGGGCTGGGCAATTATGACCTAAATCAAAATTAAGTGAACATGTAACCTCCTATTCTGATTAATGAATGATTCTTTAGGCCACACTGTTTTTCATGCCACACCCCCTATTTGCATGCTACACCATTGAATTGTTCCCTGAGCCTGCTATATACTACTGTATATAGTATATCCCCTGACACTGCTCCCACACAGTATATTGCCCCATAGTGCGCCCCACAGTATAATGCCCCTGTAGTTGACCTCCACACAGTATAATGCCGTCCACATAGTATAATGCCCTTACAGCTGCACCCCCCCCCCCCACGCTGTATAATGCCCCCAATAGTCCCTGATAAAAGTAATATCTCCCCTAGCCTGGTACGACGAGTGGTGGAGATCGCTCTGCTCCTCCTGTCTGTGCAGCGTAGGCAGGCGCGAACGTCACTGCCTCGCGTCTGTCGCTACATAGTGAATGGTAGAGCAGGGACCTTATGGTCCCCTGCTCTACCATTAGGTTCAACTGTATTTGCGTCCGGAAGATGCAGATACAGATTAAACCGGGAAAAAATAACTGATAAAACCGAAGTTTACAAGATGACGTTGATTAATTGCTCTGAATTTCGATAATTGGCAGCCCTAATGTTTACCCTAAAGGTAAGCCCACACAGATCGGATTTGCTGCAGATAATCCGACTAAGACTCCACAAGACCTATCCGCACAGAATCATGCAGGTTTGGTGCGGGTTTGCCTCTGGATTTCCTTGCAAGATCTTAAAAGAACGGATTTTAAAATCCACAATTGTGGATATCTGTGTATCTGCAGGTAATTTGCTGCAAAACTGCAATGCTAGGATTTGATTACGGATTTTAGCGTCCGCTACAAACGCATTCTCCATAAGCAGCAGAAATTGACATGCGTATTTAAAAATCTGCACTACGAGTCAATTTCCACGCCGAAAATTTCCGCATCATGTGGATAAGATTTGTTAAAATCAACGTTTGGCTGCTCCTGTATTCTGCTGCGGATTTACCTTACCCAAATGTAGCTAAATATGCACAAATAGCCTGAGTAGTGACACGTTGCAGACAATCCCTCTTATGTTAACCTTGACGTGTTTTGCCCTCTTTCCCTTTCTCTCTTGCAGGGCCGTCATTTCAGTACATTCTGGTAGAACGTAAAGGGCAAAGTCAAAATGTCGGCTTTATACAACTGAACAGACCCAAAGCCTTGAATGCGTTATGTGACGGACTGATGACTGAAATCAACCGAGCTCTTGATTCTTTTGAAGCGGATCCACAGATTGGGGCAATTGTCATCACAGGGAGTGAGAAGGCATTTGCTGGTTAGTTCTGCATGATAAAGTGAATACTAGAGATGTTGCAAATTGCCTGTAAGTATTTGTTGCACGGTCCTGAAATTTAGGACTACGTTGCTTTCCGGCAAGGTGACCTATTCTAACATCCCCTACCCTGGCTGAGTCTGGTCTAGGAGAGCTGTGCTCCTCATAACTCTGTGGTGCTAGGAATATCTGGGCACCACAAGCTGCTGATAAGCGCAACAGTTAATTTTGTGTCATTGAGACGTTTATAAAATAACGCACCGATGTGTGCTGTGTACTTTGCTGCGGAAAAGTGTGTGCAAATGAAATATTTTCTTATCCCTGGCAGCTGGTGCAGATATCAAAGAGATGCAGAACAGGACCTTCCAGGAGTGCTATGGGGGCAGCTTCTTGGCTCACTGGAATCGAGTCTCCACCGTAAGGAAACCTGTGATCGCAGCTGTTAATGGCTATGCAGTAAGTCATCACTGGATGGTTTGCTTCTGCTTGCTATTGATCTCTGACCTAAAGAAAATGTGTGGGTGTTAAAAAAAAAAAAAAAAAAATATACCATATTTTTCGGACAATAGGAGACGCCTGGAGAGAAGACGATATGGTAGAACACAAGAAATTATGTATGTGACACTGCGCATACATAAATATATATATATATATATATTTTGGAGCTGCACAGTAAGGAAAGCCTGTTTGGCGAGCACTAGCTTCAAGGCGAATTACTTCTTCACCTCTGTTACTACTCCAATCCACAAGTAGCAGCAGCACTCCAAAAAACATTTCGATAGATTTATTTTTTTTTTTTTTTTTGAGTGCTGCTTCTATTTGTGAATTCAACTGACACTGTATATATGTATATTAATAATGACACCACCTCTCCATTCATTGTGTTTCTCAAACTGAGGCGCCCAACAGTTGTTGGCGAGGCGCAGCTAAGGAGGCGGTATTGACCGTAGTCCTTATAAGCTGCCAAGGCCTTTCTATTTTTGCACCAATTTTTGGTTTAGCAACATTGACCCCTTTTGTGCTGATTTGAATGTTCTACTGGGTTTAGGAGACCAATTGTAAGATTCATTTAGGGAATGTTTTTAAAAACTTCGAAATGGACTGCAACCAATAGCGAGACCCCGGCATCCTCGTGTTTTGGCTGGTGAGAACACGACTGAGAAGCCCTTCTCTGAGTGACCAAGTGAAACTGGGGGGTGCACATGTGACACTTGGAAAGGGGGTACTTCTTGACACAGGATAGAGATCTGCAAGGAGAGCGCAGTTTGACCGTTTTAGAGCCGTGGATTACCCTACGTGTTTTGGAAGGCATGTACCCGGACGTGTAGTTGCAGAGGTAAATCTGGAAGGGTGCCGGAATCGAAACGCCGTGATATCCAACGTCCCCTGCTCTGTCCTTTTCACTGTTGTAATAGATAGAGGGGGACTGATCAGCATCAACAAACACGAGACCGTACAGGCTGGACCTTCTGTCCACATTCGGGTCCGAAGAATCCCGTATGTTGAAATCCATGCCTGATCCTCCTGTCCTCCAACATCTGCAGTCAGGAAGCCCCATACACATTAGATTTTGCCAGCAACCAACTTTTATCTAATGTGTACTGTATGTCCAGTGTGAAAAAATGCCTGCATTTTATTTTTTTTATTTTTTATCTTCTAGTCCGAAAAATATGGTATATAGTCTAAAATTTATAAACCGGCAAGATCAGAATTGCCTTAACACAATTTCGAATATCAATGTATTGTCCTTTTTTGCATACTATTGAGTGATCCCACTTGTGGAAATTATTATTTGCCTATGTTTTACGTGTGCATGTAGCTTGGAGGAGGATGTGAGCTCGCTATGATGTGTGACATTATCTACGCTGGAGAGAAGGCACAGTTTGGGCAGCCAGAAATCTTGCTTGGAACAATTCCAGGTACGTTTATATGTCTGGATGATTTTGGGGTTTCATAAACTTCATACTGATATGACCTTGATCATGTCTTTCTGAGCTTAAAATGACTTCATAGTGCAAATAGTAGAGAATCCAATAAGTACTGAAATCTGCCCATTACAAGTTCATTGAGGACTATGTACCGTTCTGTTAGAAAGTATTTGCCCCTCACCTGATGTCTTCTATTTTTGTTAATTTGTCATAGTTAAATGAAGATAAGCTTTAAAATTATCATTTTTTTTATTTGGGGATTAAGATTTATTCAAAAACTATATCACCCATGTGAAAAGTAATTGCCCCCTAAACCTACTTTAATGAGGCCGTGTTCACACGGGGCAGATACGCTGCGTAAAAGCACGCAGCGTATCTGTCCTGTGTGCCGTAGGGAACTCCAGGCGAAAAAGCGCACAAAACTGGTGCTTTTTCGCCCGGAATGTCCACAGTGGGAAACAGCATTAATCGATCTGCTAGCAGACCGGCCTCCTGGGATGACGTTTCATCATGGAGAGCGCTGCAGCCGGTGATTGGCTGCAGCGGCGGTCACACAGGATGAAGCGCCACCACAGGAGGCCGGCTTGGAGGAAGAAACACAGACGCCTAGGTGAGTAGTGTATTTTTTATTTATTTAGGGTTGCTTTTTTTTGTTGCAGTGGAATCGCAGTGAACTCACCGCAAAAACGCAGTTTGTGGCAGGTTTTATCTCCCTATTGAATTCAATGGAGAAAACCGGCAGCAAATATGCAGTGATTGACATGCTGCGGTATAAAATTCCGTACGCAGGTCTATTGCTGATCGTTTTTTCAGTTTCGTATTTACGCAGCATGTGGATGATATTTTTTCAATCTCGTCTCCGTTTGTGGGATCTCTCTGACCACGAAAATAGACTATGCTCATGTGTAGACAGGAGGTAATCTTCTCCGGTGTGGCTGACTTCCTGTGAACTACAGGATTACATAATCTCATATCAAATCCCTCCTGGCAGCTCTGAGACCTCTCCCCTCCCTACCCATTTCCATTCTCCTTGTTCCTCTGTATATCCCCCATGTATATAGTGCTGCTGAAGAGATTATTTCTTCCCTGTCTAAGGGACCAGGAGTGCAGTGATATATTAGTGGAGTCCATACAATGATTATTATACTCCTAACTCACACATACGGGTCCGGTGTCGCCAGTATTCCACCCGTACTTACGGACCCGTTTTCTCTGCACTAATCGGCAGCCCCTTCTCTCTATCAGGATAGAGAGAAGGGGCAGCCCTTTCGGGCAGAGTTTCCGCAGCATTTGAAAGTAAAAAAAGTTCATACATACCCCGGCTGTTGTCTTGGTGACGCGTCCCTCTTTTGACATCCAGTCCGACCTCCCTGGATGACGCGGAAGTCCATGTGACCGCTGCAGCCTGTGATTGGCTGCAGCGGTCACATGGGATGAAACGTCATCCCGGGGGGCTGGACTGGAGGATGAAGCAGGGAGTTCTGGGTAAGTTAACATTTAATACTATTAACTCCAGCGGTAGTCACTGTCCCGGTTGCTGAGAAAGTTACTGCCGATCAGTTAACTCTTTCAGCACCCTGGACAGTGACTATCCACTGACATCGCCTAGCAATGCTCCCGTGTCTACGGGTGCACATACGTAGCCACCCGTAATAACGGGAGCCCCATAGACTTCTATGGGCCTGCCCGTGCCGTAATTACGGCCTGAAATAGGACATGTTCCATATTTTTCAACGGCACGGGCACCTTCCTGTAACCAAACGGGAATGTTCCTGTGGCCAATAGAAGTCTGTGGCCCCGTAATTACAGCCTGTAAATACGGGCATTTTTACGTTCTTGTGCATGAGGCCTTATTACTGGGTGCCACTGTGACAGCTGAGCACTTGACCTGCTGCTGGTCAATAGTCCGCTACTGGTTACTGTAAAAGCTCAGTGGGCAGTTGTTAAAGGGCAAAACATCTAAGTTCCCTGGTGCGCTGCACTGATTTGTACATGCCCAGTCCTGAGCCCATGTTCTTCGTTACCTGATTCCACCACAAAAAAAACCCCGAAACTCCTTTTTAATATTGCATTTATATTGATGGCTCCACTAGTTCTGTGGTATTCTCTGTTCCTAAGGCTGGGTTCACACTGGGTTCAGTTTGGAATTTTGAGGGAGATTTTGCTCTGCCTGCATGGCGATTTTCGCACACTTACATTGAGCGCCGCGGGCAAAAAACTCAGCGTAATAAATATGCTTTCTCTGCCCCCAATTGATGTCAATGGGTGGTTAGAGACGTAAATGCCCGAAGATAGGGCATGTCCCTTCTTTTTCCCACGAGCCGTTTATTCCGCTTGCGGGAAAAAAAATGCCTCCGCCTCCCATTGAAATAAATGGAAGGCATGTTAGGCCGTTTTTTGTCGCGTTTTCCGACGCGGTTTTCGTATCAAAAAAACTGAACTGACCCTAATTCTTCAGAGAATACAGGTAGGTAATAAAAACAAGTAACATGAAAGTTTACAAAACATCGAAAAGTCAAGGAAGACGGTGCACTATATCCCATGCATGCTGATGATGATATTTCCTGATCTCTCCCTCTCCCCACAGGGGCTGGAGGTACCCAGAGGCTCACAAGAGCTGTTGGAAAATCGCTTGCTATGGAAATGGTGCTTACTGGTGACCGAATCAATGCCCAAGAAGCCAAGGAAGCAGGTACAGTTATGTGCCAAATGTGTTCCTATTATCACCCAATTGGAACAGAAAGTCACTGAATTATGAAGGATGGAAGAATTGGCTCACTGGGAATCTGTGGCCTGAAAGGAATATCTAGATATTTGGTCGCCTTGGTTAAATCACATCGCGCTCGCACTCTCACTCACTCTTCAGCTCTCGTGAGACAATGACGACAAGACTGATCTCTCGCGAGATCAGTCTTGTCTGCCGAGAGCTGAAGAATAAGTGAGCGCGTGCATGCGCGCACAGCTCCTCTGCCGAAGATACTCCCGCTGCCATTGAGCAGAAGAAGAATTTACATTGGTGGCGGCGGAGATGCGCGTGCGCACGCACACGTTCTCGCTCTCCTCTCTCCAGCTCTTGCTGTGACACTGTCCATAGCTGATTGGACAGTGTCACAGCGATGTTACACACCCCCTTGCCAATTACACGCTCCATTGACAGTTCAGGCGGTTATTTAAATATCGGCCACCAAATATAACAGCACCGATATCTAAATAACGGAGGCGGGTAGGATTTTTTTTTAATAGTGACCGGGTTTGTACAGCACTACCGATTATACCTATTACACGCTGCACTCAGCCGCACATGTATGGGCAGGTGAAAGGTTCTCTTTAAGGCATTGTTACACGGGCCAATGATCAGGCAAACGTGTGTCATATAAACTGTGTAAACAGGGCGACTATCAGCTGATGAACGAGCAAACGCTTGTTCATCAGCTCATCGGTTCGTTTATGGATCACAAAATGTTGTTGCCTAAGTATGTAAACCGGAAGACGCGCTCCCGACATGATCGAAATACATGGGGGTGAGTGATCGTAGTAACGATTGCTCATCCCCATACATTACAGTATCCCTGTGAAAGGAACAAACTAGTGCCAATTTAATGAGCTGTTCCGTTAAAATCGGCCTTCGTTTTTACGGCCCAAATTTAACTATCACTGGTTCAAGTCCCCTAGGGGGACGTTAAATTCAGTAAAATAACTTTGTGTATATATATATGTATGTAACAAAAAAACCTTTTCCCATTTCCCCCCCCCAAGCACAATGTATTGCAGCATATCGTTATACTGACTGTCTCTTATGAGGCCATGTCAACCATCACCACCCAGCGATCGCGTCATGGGGGGGCGATTGCAACGTTTCAGGGGCATGCCTCTCGGTTTCTAACCACTTAGATGCTGTGGTCACTATTGACCGCGGCATCTAAGGGGTTAAAGGAGCAGATCCCGCTCATTACACCGAGATTTGGTTTCACTTGCCGGAATCTCACAGAAAAGAGTCAGAAGTGTCAGGATTCTGAGTACACATCACATCCAGGCTGGATTTCATGTGTATTCATTATCAGGACACTGTAGTAATGTTAGGGCTTGTGTATGAGGCTGCACATAGTGATATAACTATATCGCTAGTGCAGTGTAAATGAATGGAGAGGAGTGCATGATGCTGATTGGTCAGCGTCATACACTCCTCTGTACAACGCCAACTTGGTCGAAAGTAAAAGTACGCCCACTTGGGCATTAAGAAAGCTCATTAGCATAAACCAAAATCGCTCCTAACTTTGTGAAAAAAAGATCGTTTTTTTAAATAAAAAGCATTACTGTCACCTACATTACAGCGCCCATCTCCTTATGTAAGAGATAAGGCACTTATAATGTGGTGACAGAGACTATTTAATATTATCTACACCTTTTATTTTTCTTAGGTCCGTATTTATTCCTAGTAGGGAGTACTTGGCTCGCTGACGCCAGCCTCCACTAAATCCCTATTAACCCCTGCTGTATCCCAATCCTTATATGTTTTATCTAACCCTATTTTTGTATCCCCTCCCTCCCTCCCTCCCTCCCTCAGATCCTAGTTTAAAATCTCCAGCCATCCCCCAGCACCACTGCACCCTCCTGATTTTAGGTGCAGCCCATCCGTACGGTAGAGCCTGTAGCCGACAGAAGTCAGCCCAGTTCTCCAAGAACCCAACCCCTTTCTTCCTGCACCAATTTCTAAGCTACTTACTTACCTCCCTAATCTCCCACTGCCTTTCTATTGACGCTCGTGGCACTGGTAGTATTTTTGGAAGCACTACTTTGGAGGTCCTGGACTTAAGCCTCTCTCCTAGTTTCCTAAAATCATTTCTAAGGACTTTCCATCTGCCGATGATTTTTGAGATTGATACCGATGTGTACCATCACCGCCGGGTCTTCCCTAGAAGACCCAGCAATCTGTTTATCCACTCTGCAATATGCCAAACCCAAGCACCTGGCAGACCACACACTGTTCAGGATCATGGTCTCGGTAACCAATAACCCCATCTGTCCGCCTAATAATAGCATCCCATACCACCAGCATCTGTCTGACCTTTGCTGCACTCCTATTACCAAGATAGAACCACGTCCGATATTCTGACCAAACGTAATGTGAACATAGCCTAAGAATATGACGTGGGTAGCTAGGCTACCGATAACCAGTGACTGCCCAGAGCATCCACTAATGATTGCTTAAACCCCTTCCCTCTGCAGCTTTTTTCGGTTTTTGTTTTTTCCTTCCCTCATGTCAAAAGCCATAACTTCGACAACATCGACATAGCCATATAAGCGCTTGTTTTTTATGGGACGAGTAGTAGTTTTTCATGGCGCCATTACATTTTTTTTTTCTACCCTCCTACGTTATTTAGATATCGGTGCCATTATATTTGGCGCCCGATATTTAAATAACCCACTGAACTGCCAATGGGGCGTGTAATGAGAAGGGAGTGTATAACATGGCTGGGACACTGTTCAATCAGCTACAGACAGTGTCACAGCAAAAGCTGGAGAGAGGAGAGCGTGTGCGCACGCATGCTCTCCAGCTCTCGGCAGACAAGGACAAGACTGATCAATCGTAATAAACGGCTGTGTGGACCCACAGCGGGGCTTAGAAGGAAAGGAGCGCTATTTGGCTTTTGGAGCTCAAATTTAGCTGGAATAGTTTTTGGGTGTCATGCCGCATTTGCAAAGCCCCTGAGAGGCCAAAACAGTGGAAACCCCCCAAAAGTGACCCCATTTGGGAAACTACACCACTTAAGGGATCCATCTAGGGGTATAGTGAGCATTTAGACCCCACAGGTCTTTTGCAGAATTTATTAGTATTAGGCCGTGAAAATTAATATCAACATTATTTCCACTACAATGTTGAATATTTTTTTTAAACTTCACAAAGGATAAGAGGCAAAAGCACCCCAACATTTGTAATGCAATTTCTCCCAAGTACGGCAATACCCCCATATGTGGTTATAAATGCTTTTTCATTAGACATTAATTAACCCTTTCCGGACTGATCCATTTTTTTCCTCCCTGCCTTTCCAAGAGCCATAACTTTTTGGCAATAGAGTAGTGTGACGGCTTCTTTTTTTGCGGGACGAGCTGTAGTTTTTATTGGTACCATTTTTTTGGTACATACAACGTTTTGAGCACTTTCTATAAAAAAATTTTTGGTAGAGCCAAGGTGACCAAAAACCAGCGATTTTGCAGTTTTAAATTTATTTATTTTCACAGCGTTCACCGTGCGAGTTCAATAATGGTATATTCTAATAGTTTGGACTTTTACAGACACAGCGATACCAATTTTGTGTGTTTTTTTATTTTTTTTACATTACTTTAGAGAAAAAATGGTTTTGTTTTTTTTTGGACTTTAAATATGTATTAATTTTTTTTCACTAATAACGATTTACTTTTGTTTTACACATTTTATTAGTCCCCCTAGGGGACTTGAACCAACAATCAGTAGATGGATAGTACAATGGTATTGCAGTATATTGTAATTTTTACAGGCTCCTGTAACAGAAGCGATCGCTGTTCCTCTCCGTTAGTCCTGGGTGTCAGCTGTAATACGCAGTTGACACCCGTAGCATACGGCGCGGGCTCAGTGTGTGAAACCTGTGCAAGGTTTGAGAGGGAAGGAGTAGTGTTAGGGTCTCCCCATGTGGAGGGGACCTGTACAATCCTAAGAGGAACTATTCTAGTCACCCCCCATAGATCTTGAGGGGTAAGGGGAAGCTCAGTTTGGGAGGGGATGAGAGGCACGAAAAGTCAACCACGGAGTCCACACCTTCAGATAGCTCTCATGTTTTCTGAGTTCCCAACTCAAGAGCTCCTCCATCCTACCAATAGAGTCCATCTTATCTAACCACTCACGGAAAGTCGGGGGCGCGGTCGACTTCCAGTGGAATGGAATCAGTAATTTAGCCACTGTAATCATTTGAGTTATCAGATCATTACGCTTCGGGCGGAAATTTTGAGATGGAGCCCATAGGAGAACCAGAGGAGCCCCCAGGGGGAGCGTTTGTTTCGTAACTTTCTGAATTGTGTCAGACACCTTATCCCAAAAGGGCTTGATCGTGGGGCAGTCCCACCAGATATGTGATATGTTACCCATGCCAGCATTACATCTCCAACACTGGTTGGATGGAATCAGATTGATTTTGTACAAAAAAATCTGGAGTTCTGTACCACCTGGTTGTGGTTTTAAAGGAGTTCTCCTGAATTTTAACGCATCTAGAGAAGCCAAATACGTGCTTTAGAATAAAAGACGTATCTTCCCTACTGAAGGTGACTTCCAGTTCCTTCTCCCAGGCCAGAAGAAAACTAGGTTTGGCAGGAGAGCCATCTAAAACCAGGCCAGATTATATTTTAGAGACTAGGCCCTTAGGAAGAGCAGGTAGTAGCAAATATGTCTCCAACCAGGAGGGTTCTGAGATATCCGGAAACATCTTGCTTGTTTCTTTGAAACCCAAGGAGTGTAAGAAAGGGATGGGCGGGTGTGTATCTGTAGGCAAAAGGGATTGTAAGGCGGGAACTTGCCCCTCTCCAAAAGTATCAACTACAGTATTGTATTTTAAAGAAGACCAGAAGGTATCGGGGTCAGCTGTGCAATTAGTGAGTGTCGGGAGTAGGTGGAGCGGTAGTGTTTTTTTCATCGGGGGAGCAGTCGCCGAAAAATTTCTGAGATACTAAAACGGTGCCTTTAATTGTAGGGCTTATGGAGTTTGTAAGTCCCGTTTTTAAAAAAGGGCACCAGAGTCGAGCTTGTAAACCTGGAGAAATCAGAGCTCTTTCCGCAGCTAGGGTTGGGGACATGTCCCTGGTCCTGTTCAAGGAAACCCACCTACCGAGGTGTATGGCTTTATAATAGGTTAGAATGTCCGGAAGGCCCATACCCCCGGAGTTGGGTTTGAGAATCAGGTGTCTATGTGCTAGTCGCGGCTTTTTAGAGTTCCAGAGAAATTTGGAGAATAGAGATTTGATGGAGTTAAAGAAAGTATTAGGTAGGTAAATGGGCATGGTTTGAAGCACGTATAGGATTTGAGGGAGAATGTAAGTCTTCAGGTAGTTTTTCCTGCCCACCCAGGATAGGAAGGGGATCCGCAGGGAATGTAACTGGGTTTTAATCTTGTTTAGTAAGGGGACGAAATTGGCAGCATAGAGTTGGGAGGATTTTTTAGTAAGCTTAAAGGGGTTGTCCGAGATCCCAACATTTTTTCAAAAACTGTGTCATACATTACCCCTTATACAGACAACCTAAATAAAGCATTATTTTTTAAAAAAAATTCTACTTAACACATTTCTTCTTTGAATTCAGCAGTTTGTTTACATGCAGTTCAGCTCTGGTTTGTTGATCTTTCCTTGTGATGAAACTTTTTTCACGTGCACGCTCATTGCAGGCTGCAATGAGCGTGCACGTACCTTCCAAGAGTTCATGTGAGCTGTCCCTGCTCCTCCCACTGACCTCCTTCACTGCACTTGTCTCCTTGCTGACATTCTTGAAGGATGATGAGCAAATGTTCTCCCCCCATTATGTTTTTCACATTTATGTTTTCTTTCTCTTTTCAGGTCTATAAACCTCTTCGTGTCTACCCTAAGGGTATGTACACACGCACTAATTACGGACATAATTCGGGCGTTTTTGCCCCGAATTACGTCCGAAAATAGCGCCTCAATAGCGTTGACAAACATCTGCCCATTGAAAGCAATGGGCAGACGTTTGTCTGTTCACACGAGGCGTATATTTATGCGCCGCTGTCAAATGACGGCTCGTAAATAGACGCCCGCGTCAAAGAAGTGACCTGTCACTTCTTTGGGCATAATTGGAGCCGTTACTCATTGACTCCAATGAATAGCAGCGCCAATTACGCCCCTAATGGACGCGGCGTTCAAGCGCCTGCACATGCCGTTACGGCTGAAATTACGGTGATGTTTTCAGGCTGAAACATCCCCGTAATTTCAGCCGTTACGGACGCCCTCGTGTGAACATACCCTAACCCTTGTCCGCCCTCCTCTATCTCATGTCTCTCTCCACTAAGGCTTTGTTCACACAGAGTTTTTTGGCAGGAACAATATCTGCCTCAAAATTCCGTCTTGAAGTTTGCGGCAGATTTACCTCTCCCTGCACGTTGTTTTTTGCGTCGTTTTTCCCGGCGTTTTTTGTGCGCTGTTTGCGTTTTTCTTTGCCGATTTTTTTCGGGGCGTTTTTCGCTTGTTTGTTTGCGTCTTTTTTTGCGATGTTTTTGAATGTGTTTTCCGTTTCGTTTATCGTATCCTTTTTTCGCGTCGTTTATCGTTTCTTTTTTTGCGTCGTTGTTCTCGGAAATTTTTTATGCGTTTTTCGTTGCGTCTTTCGTGTGGTTTTCCCCGTTTTTTTTCGCAGCCTTCTTTGCCTCTTTGTTTGCGGCTTTTTTCGCGTCATTTTCCACTATTTTTTTTTCGTAGTTTTGCGTGTCGTTTACCATAGCCTTTTTTTCTACGCTTTTCGTGTATTTTTTTGGGGTTTTTTTTTTCTGCGTTTTTCGTTGCGTCTTTCGTGGCGTTTTCCCTGTCGTTTTTCGTGGCGTTCTTTGCCTCTTTGTTTGCTGTTTTTTTCACGTTTTTTTTAAAATGTTTTTCCCCGCGTTTATCGTAGCCTTTTTGGCGTTGTTTTTTTATTGTTTTATGCGGCGTTGTTTGCGGCTTTTTTTGCGTTCGTCCAGCCCCGTCTTATGCCTCATGCACACTTGCGTGTAAGATTGACGCCCGTGAGAAACGCATATGAAAACAGGCCAATTTAAAATAATGGGTCGCGTGTGCTGTGCGTGGTTTTCACGATCAGCACATGGGCGAGATTCACCCTGTTGATAATGGGGCCTTAGGCACGATTTACACTAGCGTGAATCACGTCCGTGTGCTGTGCTTTGAAAAAACGCACAACACACGCGACCCATTTATTTCAATGGGGCCGTTGACACTTGCGTGACTTTTCACGCAGCGAGAGTCCGCTGCGTGAAACATACTGCATGTCCTCTATTGGTGCGTTATCCTGCACCTACACTCACATTGAAGTCAATGCATGCGTGAAAACCACGCACCGCACACACGTGTTTGGTGCGTGATTTACACAATTTGTTAGATGAAAAAAATGTGCTGGCTTTGTGAGTGCGTGAATAACACACGACAATCGAAAAGCACACTGATGCATAAGGGCGGATTTACACGAGCGTGTGCGTTTTGCGCACACAAATACGGTGGCGTTTTGCGTGCACAAAATGCACTTGACAGCTCCGTGTCATGTTCATATGATGCGCAGCTGCGTGCTTTCCGCGCAGCCACCATCATTATGACACTACGTTTGGATGTTTGTAAACAGAAAAGCACGTGGTGCTTTCCTGTTTACATTCATACTTTTTACTGCTGTTGCGCGAATCACGCACGTCCCACGGAAGTGCTTCTGTGTGGTGCGCGTGATTTTTACGCACCCATTGACTTCAATGGGTGCGTGATGCTCGAAAAACGCAGAAATATAGAACATGTCGCGAGTTTACGCAGCGTACTTACGCTGGGCAAAACTCACGGACAGTCTGCATGCCCCCATAGACTTGCATAGGTCCGTGTGACCCGCGTGAATACCACGCGGGTTGCACGGACGTATAGCACGTTCGTGTAAATCCGCCGTAACGCACACACACAGACATGATTGACGCACGTTTTTCACGCGTGTAAAATACACACGCTCGTGTGCATGAAGCCTTACTAATGGACGCTGTTAGACAGTAATGAACTAGTAATACATTTTAAAATAAATGAGGACATAGAAAAAATATTGTAATGAAATAACACACACAACACTGGTTAACGATTTTATTAAAAATAAAAAAGGGTGTCATTGAAGTAGTCCTTGAACTGTAAAAAACACATAACTACGAAAAAAAAGTGATGCTTAGATACACTGCTCATGTGTGATACTGTCTGTTTGACCATGTATCTAAGCCTACCACAAGGTAGCCTTAGATACATTACCCAAGCAGACTGTGTCACACATGGGCCATGTATCTAAGAATACATGTTAGGCTTAGATACAGGGCCCCAAAACACAAATCTTATACAGGAATAAAAAGAATGTCATCTGGGGTCCTGTATCTAAGCATACATTGTGTTAGGCTTAGATACAGGCTCCATGTGTGACAATTTTTTTTAGCCACTGTATCTAAGCCTAACAATGTAGGCTTAGATACAGGACCCCAGAAGATCTTTTACAGTTTAATATTATACGCTCTGCTCCGGGACTCCTGACATCGTAGCAGAGCCTATAATAGCGTAGTGCGGCTCCTCCTTGGGCCTGCTCGGTGCTACGGCGCAACGGTGTCCCGCGGGCCGCAGATAACAGCCTCAAGGGCTGCATGCGACCCGTGTGCTGCATCGAGTTGTCTGATCCCCTATCAAAGCCTACTATGTGTAGGCTTTGATAGGGGAAGAACTAAAAGTACAGAGGTCACTGTACCTCTCTAGTCTGCGGGTGCCGTCCCTCTTCACTTTTTTCACTGTGAACACGCATAGGCGCGCTCACAGTGAAAAAAAGCTGCATAGGCTGGGCGGGCACCCGCAGAAACGACACGTCTCCAGTGACGTGTCGTGTCCCATCCGAGGTCTCGCTGGGGCGAGACCATGTGATCGGGACACGACACGACAGTGGAGGAGGAAGAAAACGTGATGTCAGAAGACAGGTGATCGGAAGAAAAGAGCTGCCAGAACGGAGAACAGAAGCAAGATTGCACAGGTAAGTATATTAGGGAATAGTTAATGTGTGTATTGTGTGTTTAACTTTTAAATAAAAATATATCTCGGACAACCCCTTTAACGTCCAGATATTTGATGCTATGTTGCGGCCATTGGAAAGGGGCCAGTTGTTGTATGTCGCATATATCCACCAGCGGCGCAGAAACATTAAGGACTTCTGACTTGGAATAATTAATTTTGAAGTTTGACACATAACCGAAGGAGTTAAAAGCTTGCAGTATTAAGGGGAATGCTTGCTTAGGGTTAGTGACCAGCAGCAGGAGGTCATCTGCAAAAGCAGCTGTCTTGTGGTTGTGGTTCCCCAGTTGTATGCCTGAGATATCAGTAGTCTGTATGAGTTTCTGAATGAGTGTTTCTAAGGTGAGGATGAATAAGGCTGGGGAGAGGGGGCAGCCCTGTCTTGTTCCGTTATTTATGCTAAAGGCGGGTGAGATTGTGCCGTTCAAGCGTAAGTTAGCCTTGGGTGTAGTGTATAGAGAGAAAACTGCAGATATAAACTTGTCAGGAAAACCAAATTTATGTAGCGTGGCAAGCATAAAGGACCACCTGACCCTATCAAAAGCCTTCTCTGCATCGGTCCCTAGTAAGACTAAAGGGATCCCCTTCTGTGTAGCATGATGAATTATGTTAAGAAGTCTGGTGGTGTTATGCTTGCCTTCTCTCTCGGGCACAAACCCCACTTGTTCGGGGTTGATCAAGCGGGAGAGGAGAGGATTGAGTCTGTTGGCCAGAAGTTTTGCCCACCATTTGAGATCCGTGTTAAGGAGGGAGATGGGCCGATAGCTTCCACATTCTGCACTATCTTTACCCTCTTTGTGGAACAGGGTAATATTTGCTTCCAGAGCCTGCGGAGGTAGAGTAGAGTAGAGCCCTCCAAAAGACTATTGCATACAGTAAGGAATTTGGGTAACAATACCTGTTTAAATTTTTTATAGTAGCTAATGGGGAAGCCATCAGGTCCAGGACTTTTACCATTGGGTATGGATGAGAGAACTTTGGACAGCTCGTCTAATGTAAAGGGCTGAGTGAGAGCGTCTCTATCTACGTCCGTGAGGGAGGGGAGATTTATATGTTGGAGAAATTGTTCAGTGAGAGTGTGCGAGTCCGAAGGTTCGGGTAAGTTGTATAGGGACGTATAGTATTGCTAGAACTCCCTTGTTATATCTCCAATATCAGTAGAGAACCTGAGGGGGTCTTGATCTCCTTGATAAAGGATTGTTCTGTACGTTTTTTTAAGAAGTTTGGTCATGATTTTGGAGCCTCTATCCCCGTGTGCATAAAATTTGAAAGAGCTACGCTGATAAAT
The DNA here is from genome assembly GCF_050947455.1 of Rhinoderma darwinii. Taxonomy (NCBI): domain Eukaryota; kingdom Metazoa; phylum Chordata; class Amphibia; order Anura; family Rhinodermatidae; genus Rhinoderma; species Rhinoderma darwinii. The sequence goes on along the minus strand of NC_134697.1, from coordinate 80,740,770 downwards.
TTTAGCTGACTTAATATTAAGTAAATCCTTCAACTTCTTCCGTAAGTCACTCAAATTCCCCTGTATCTCAAGCGCTTGTAAGCGTTTACCCACTCTCTCAAGAGCAGAAATCTGCGAGAGTATGGAGTTGAGCTCCTTCTCTCTTTGTTTTTTGCAGTAAGCACCAAGGGCAATGAGCTCCCCTCTGATGAAGACTTTGTGTGTTTCCCACACAATTGGCGTTGAGATATCAGGAGTTTTGTTTCTCTGAAAGAAGTCGACAAGATGGGCAGACAGGGAGGTTACATTGCGGGGATCATCCAAAAGGGTTTAATTCAAGGACCAAGTCCACGCCCTGGGGGGCAGGTTTTCCATGTTGAGGTTAAGAGAAATGGGGGCGTGGTCAGATAGGGTTATCGAGCCTATGCGAGGGGCAGTCGCCATAGGCAGATGTCTACTAGAAATAAAGAGATAATCGATCCTATGGTGGGTCCCATGGGCATGGGAATAAAAGGAGTAATCTTTAGTAGTGGGGAAATGAAGTCGCCAGACATCTATCAGGTTCAGGTGTTGGAGGCAGCTTCTAATTAATTGAGGGAGGAATGCGCAATGGGTGGCCTGGCGGAGGACGTATCTAGCAGAGGATCTAGTGAAACATTAAAATCTCCCCCCACCACCAAAAGCCCCCCTGCAAATTCTTTAAATAACTTTAATGTTTTAATTAACCATTGAGGCTGTCCCTGATTAGGAGCATATAAATTAGCAAAGGAGATGGGCGAGCCAGCAAGAGTTCCCTTAATGAAAAGGAATCTACCTTCTGGGTCAGATTTAGACACTGAGTGGATGTAGGGTACATTCTTTTTAAAGGCTATGCTAACCCCTTTGGAGGAGGAGGAAGGATGAGTGCTATGAAACCATGTTGTGTAATGGTAGTGTGAGAGAGTGGGTAGCTTTTGGGGTTTAAAGTGGGTTTCCTGCAAAAGAATGACAGCAGCCCTCTCCTTTTTCAGGAGCGCTAAAATTTGACTCCTTTTCCTGGGGTCATTCAGGCCTTTGGTGTTGAGGGAGGTTACTCAAATATCTGAACTAGTCATTGATAAGCATAAGTGGTGGAGACAGAGGAATAGCGCCACCAGGTGGCCAAATGACATAGTGGTGAGAGAGAAACAGTTGGAGGACCGCAAATAGAGGCATCACATTCTTATATGGAAGTTTCAGTATCTCAGCGGGTACAGAAAACATCTCGAAAATTGGGAGATACAGGGTTAAAACTGGTATCTCAAAACAAAATGATATAACAAAACAAAAGCCTGGAGATAGGCAAAGTATGTACCATAATAACAGTACATTTCAGATCGACAAACCCAAATAGAAGGTTTGAGATAGTGCTATGCAATGATAACATTCAAAATAACATTAAAGCTAATTATGTAGTGGTCTAACATTCTAAAGCAATCTGGAGAGTGCGTGAACCCGCAGAATGCATATAACGAGGTTACAAAAAAGTGGCGGTGCGTAACTGCGTATATAAGGAAACAAGAGCCTTAATATAAAAAAGGATATGTGGAGCCGCTGGTGCCCCCTGAGATCCAGGGGTTCAAGTAGTGTCCATGGAGACTCTGCCAGGCGCCGATTTTCCAGATCTTTTACGATTCCTGGTCATGTTGTGTGGATTGGCGGTTTCTCAGGGCACGTGAGGGGGTAATGGCGGCAGATCGGACAGATTTTGAACCTCAGCTCAGTCCGGAAATTCCAGGTCAGGAATTCTCAAGGCCACCAGTGCGACCTCCAGGTCCGCATGTTTACGAACCATGAATCTTTTACCTTCAATCATGAAGGAGATGCCGAAGGGGAAAAGCCATCTGTATGCAATATTGTTGCGCCGGAGGGACTCCGTGAAGGGTTTCAGAATTTGGCGTTTGGATAACGTGGCTCTTGCCAGATCTTGGTAGACAGAAACCCTCGAACCCTCCCACAAGAGGGAATCACAAAGTCTCGAATGCTTCAAGATGTCATCACGGACCTTTGAGCTAAAAAGGCGGCAAATAACATCGCGTGGAGGTTCTTGGGGCTTAGGTTTGGCTCGCAGAGCCCTGTGAACCCTTTCCATGCTGATTTCGTCTCGGTAGTTGTCGCCAAGTATTTGAACGAAAATTTGCTTGATCGAGGTATACAAGGATTCGTCCGGAATCGATTCAGATACACCCTTCAAGCGCAAGTTATTACGGCGCCCTCTGTTGTCTTGGTCTTCCAGCCTGTCCATGACCGAGTTCAGGTGGGTCTCACAGGCGAGAAAAGAGGACGTGGAAGCTTCAGCGTGTTGGATGAGGTGGGCTTGAGTAGACTCCAGTTGCTCAACTCTGTTGCCAATCTGGCGGACTTCTTGTTTGATGTCACCTAGCTCTTTGACGACCGGGTCTAGTGCCTTGTTCAGAACCCTGCTAATAAAGGATCTGGAGACGGGCAAGTCCCTGGTAGGTGCGGCATCATCCATGTCACTGTCAGCATCTGCTACGGGTGCAGCCTGGGCCTTAGCAGCCATGTCCTTCTCGTGTCTAGTGGTAGTGGAGAGGTGATCCCTGACGTTTGAGGGTGGAGGCTTTTTAACGATGTTATCCAGGCTAGTGGCTTTGACGTCTCTTGCCTTTTGTTGCCCAATCTTGACCATCATACAAGCAGCTAGGTCTGCGGGTAAGTAGAATCAGGTAGTTAGATCATGTGTAAGGTTATGGAGCTTTCATTGCTGATGACAAAGCTTTTGGATGTCGAGCCGAGAAGAGTGGCCAAGTTAATGCAACATAGATATGGAGGTTTGTCCCCCACCCAAGAGGTGCAAATCTGTGGGCAAGAGGTCTTCCTCAGAAATTAGAGCCAGGCTTGTCCATATAGTAGTATGGCGACAATAGCAATATAGTTCAAGATGGCAATGTGCTGGGGAACTGCAGGTATATTCCGGAACAATATAGGTGGAGTAGGGTGCAGGTGCGTAGGAGGCCCCTTGTGTTTCCCGGTCTGGCCCAGGGTTGGGAGTCGGGGACTCGATCTGTGTGGGCACGCTGGCTACAGCAGCTGACCCCCCCCCCCCCCCCCATAGCCAGTTGCAGGGTGTTAGCAGGCTGGTAGAATGGTGTTTGGGTTGGTTCTGGCCCCCTCTCCCTCTCACCTCCAGATTAACGTGTCAGATCAGCCACAGGTGCACAGGATTCCCCCTGTGAGGCCTCCAGTGAGGTGTCCGGTATCTGGGGACTGGGAAGGTCTCGTCCGCGAGTGGGGAGGCCCCAAAATCGAGGCCGTGGCTTCTCCCGCGGTAGGCCGCAAGTCCAGAGGCGGGGCACGGCCTGAACAAAGGTGGTAGAGCAGTCCTCTCTGTGCCCCCACACTAGGACGAGGGCGGAGGGCCGACAGGCAGACCAATGGCAGCTCCGGTGAGTGTGTCAGGCGAGGGCCTCTGATGCGCGGCCGCCGCGCTTATAGTAATTGAGGCCGCGGCTTCACTCGCGCCGCTAGGCCTCAAGATGTCCGGCGGCCTAGTGAGGCCAGAAAGGTCTCAAACTGAGCGTGGCCGTGCGGGGGGAAAGATGTTCCTACCGGAGAGTTGTTGGCAGTGAGCAGTGGAACGGAATCCCCGGTCTGCACTCGGCGGAGTCAGGAGCTCTGCAGGTATGCGTCCGCTCCGGTCCGCGGCAAGCCACGCCCCCTTTATTCTGCAGGTTGATACGATTACGGTGCTACCGTATGTATATAGTTTTTTTTTTTTTTTTTTTTTTTGCAGCGTTTGCGCAATAAAATCACTTTTTTTTTTTTTTTATAAAATCATTTATTTTGTGTCACCATATTCTGAGAGCCATAGCTTTTTTATTTTTCAGTCAAAATATCTGTGGGAGGTCTTGTTTTTTTGCGGGACGGGTTGGAGTTTTTATTGGTACTATTTTGGGGTACATGCGACTTTTTGATCATGTTTTGGGAGGGGGGGTGACCAAAAAATAGTGATTCTGACATTTGTTTTTTTTTTTTTTTTTTTTTTTTGGTATTCGCCGAGCAGGAAATATAACATCCGTTTCATAGTTGGGGTCGTTACGAATGCGGTGATACCAAATATGTGTACTTTTTTTAACGTGTTCATTTTTTTCCTATAATAAATGACTTCTAGGAAAAAAAAGCATTTTTTGTTTATGTCACTTATAACTTTTTAAACTTTTATAAAACATGTTTAGTATCTTTTTCACTTGTCCCACTAGGGGACTACGAGACTTGCAGCTCTGATCGCTGCTGGAATACATTACACTACACACGTAGTGTAATGTGTTCGAACTGTCATTGCGACGTGACAGTTACTCTGACAGGAAGCCATTGTCTGGCTTCCGATTGCCAGGGCAACCATCGCCAGCCCCCGTGATTTAATGTGGGGGCTGATCATCTGCTCTAAATGCCTTAAATGCGGCGATCGCAATAGACTACCGCATTTAAGGGGTTAACTGGTGTAAATTGACTGCAGATAAACAATCGAACATCAACAAAATGATCATTTGCAAAATGCACGATCTTTGAAAAGTTTCACAGGAAAGTTTTGCTCTTCATTTGTTTTACTCGGTTTACGATATTTTTCTCGGATAATCCCTGTAAGTTGGGGAGAACAAAATTTTTACTTTTTTTATGCTATTGTCTCTACAGGACTTGTCAGCAGAGTTTACCCAGTGGACAAGGTTGTGGATGAAGCCATCACATGTGGGGAGAAAATAGCCCAAAACTCCAAACTCATTGTGTCTATGGCAAAAGAAGCTGTTAATGGAGGTTAGGAAAGATGGTTTTGTTTTTTTATCAGACGAGTCTTGACAGCTGCTCGATGAAATGTGTCTGTCTTTATATTATTATATCCCCAAAACGTGTAACAAATGTAGATAATTGTACATTTTTTTTAAATTAATAATTACCTTACTCTGGATCATTATGAATGGGGAGCACAAGATAGTTGACTTAAATTTTGCAAATCTTGTCTTTATTATGCATCTTTCTTAAGTGGTGTTCTCATCTGGGACATTTATGGCATATCCACGGGGTATTCCATAAATGACCGATAAATGCTGGTCCCACCTCTGGAACCCGCACCATCTTCTAGAATGGGGCACCATGTCTTACTTAGTGTCACTGTCGTTGCTCTCCATCCACTGAGTCATAAGGTAGCCGGGAGTACAGAAACAGCTGAGCTGCACTGTTTCCCTTACTCCCACAGAAGTGAATAGGAAATACAGAAACAACGTAGCTCAGCGTTTTTCGTACTTCTGCCCATCTCGTAACGCAGCGGGACAAGTTGACAACGGCTGTCAGGGAGCCCCATTTTAAAGATAGGTGTGGGTCCCAGAGGTGATACTCGCGCCTATCCTGTAGATATGCCATAAATGTCAGAGATGGGAATCTCCCTTTCACAAGGCCGTAATACAGCTGAATTTTAGCATCTACCGCACAACTCAGAATTGTGAGTGAAATTTGGTAAAATAGACTTACTAGTCTGGGCTCCTAATAGAGAAATAGTGCAACTAGGTCATGTACTTGACAGGACTGTGCAACTTCGGCAAGCTCTAGACCATCTCTTTGGTGTCGCCGTAATGGTATCAACCCGCACAATAAAGTAAGTATAATTTATAGTGAACGGCGCAAAAACATTATCAGAATTCATTTTTTTGGTAAGCAAGGTGACCAAAAACCATCAAATAAAAAGTGATCAAAAATTTTTTTGTGTGCCCCAACATGGTACCAATGAAAACTACAGATTGTCCTGCAACAAATAAGCCCCCACAAGCTCCGGTGAAGAAAAAATGAAGAAGTTCTGGCTCTGAGAATATAGCGACGCAAAATGTGCAGAGCGTTCGAAAAGAGGATAAGATCGGGCGCCATTTATCAGTGCGACACCGGCCACATATCTGAATTTATTATTTATTTACCCCATTATTATTCCCTCTTATGCCCATGATGTACTCCGCACAGCTTACATTTGCCCCCACATTATAAACCTAAATACAAGTAAAATCCCAAACAGAACAACTACCAAGAAAATTCTGCACTCCAAATGGCGCTCCCTCCATTGTGAAACCTACAGCGTGCCCAAACAGCAGTTTACGTCCACATATATCTCATCGCATACCCGGGAGAACCCGCTTAACGATTTATAAGGTATCTTTCTTCAGTGGCACTGGGCAAAACATTATGCACTAAAATGGCATATCAGTGGAAAATTGCAATTTTCACTTTGCACCACCTACTGAGCGTTCACTTCTAATAAAAAAGAAAAAAAAAACCTGTGGCGTCAAAATGCTAACTATACCCCTTAAAAAAAGAGGGTTCACTGCCTTCTGTCTCTTGGTCTAACACTGGAGTAGATTTGCTGCCAGTAACATCGGAGACAAAGATTACTGCCCCAATCACCAGCTTTCACTCGGAACTGCTCAGGTTGTGGGCAGGCCCCTTCTCTTCACGATTCTTGGATCCGCTTAATCCCAGACACCTTGGCTTTGCGAAGTAGCCCATTTTTTTCCTCCTAGTCCATTTTTTAGGTCCAGAAGGATCGGACTGCCTGCCCCATCGTAACTCAACTGTGTCAGGAGGAGACATTTTTGGATGGTCACTGATGTCAGTGATGGAGTTATTCTGCCACGAATATCAGAACTCCACATCTCTATGGCTCATCAGCACTGCCTCAGGCTTCCCTTTTTAATATGGCATCTGCTTCTATTGTGTCCATGATGGGAATCGCCTTGGTAGTTGCAGTTTCTAATTCCATGAGGTTTTTTTTCCGGTTGGAAGATATCCTGGTGTATGCAACCAGAACTGCTTTTAAATCTTCCCAGCCATTCTTACTCCTTCCTTAATGACTTCCCAGGTTACTTCCTACATGGAAGCCTCGCTTGCTTACCTTCTCTGACAATTCTAATCTGCTGGGATCAATATCCAACTTTGTAGCATCTATTCTTCTCTCCCTGGCCGTTTGTTGTGCAACACAGTGGGAGCTCCATCTGTTTCTTGTTTTTTTTTTTTTCTGGACTCCCCTCATTAGGGGTGCCCTATTCCATCCATTCCAACTATTCCTCAGTGATCGCCTACTTGGATAATTTAGGTGACCACACTTTAGCGGTCTTGTTACTTCTATAGTAGGCAGAGAGCCACGTACAGCTCTCTCTCTGTCACCTACATGACAGTAGGATCTACTTGATAGCGGTCTTCCTCAGCAGATGTCTGGCCCAAATACTGTGGTTCCTTCTTTTTCTGTCTTGTGCAGTGGATACTCTGGTCAGTATCCTGGGTTCAGTCTTCCGAAGATAATTCTTCCTGCACCTGCCTCTTCTCTCATGGATTGTTCAGGCAGATCAGGCAAAAGACATTCCATCTATCTTGGTGACTCAGGACTCACTGATAGGCTTTGTAACATCCCGTTTAGGGGGGTGGGGGGGCTAAGTTTTTGGCCCATACCTAGACAAGATCCTAGAGAAGGCGGCATATAGGAAAATAGGATTTCCAGAGGATAGACCAACTAAAAGGAAGTTTCCCTTTCGTTCCCAAAGACCCCAGGGTGAAAACTATAGAGGGAAACGAAAGACAGGTCGTTGGAGCTATCCAAACGGGGAGAGGTGTAGAGGCTTCTTGCTCAATCCGAATAGACAGGAAAACAGACCATGACGCCAGGGTCGGAGGAAGGTTGCTAAAATTCTACAGTCTATGCAGCAACATCACCCAGAACAAATGGGTCCTAGACATAACAAACGGCCACCGAGTGGAATTCTCAACCCTTCCTCGGAAAGAGATTTGTTCTGACAACACAACCCTCACAATTTCTGAGAAATCAGATGTTTGACAACATCCGAAACCTACACCAGAGAGGAGTAATATCTCAGGCACCACAGGATCATTGGGGAGAAGGTCACTACTCCTCTCTTTCTTATAAAAAAAAAAGCCAGACCGTTCATATAGGCTAATCATAAACCTGAAACCTCTCAACAATTCGATAATTTACAGGAGGTTCAAGATGGAAAACTTAACATCCACCACTCCCTTAATAAAGAAAGGGGCTTACATGTGCACCCGAGATCTATAGGTTCCTAAGATTTGCAGTAAAGGACTCGACGGGCCAGGTGGTCCATTACCAATTTACAGCTCTCCACTTCGGAATTTCATCCGCCCCAAGGGTATTTACAAAAATTATGATAGAAGTGATAGCTTCATTTCACAGACATGGAATTATTATAATCTCCTATCTGGATGACTGCCTGATTACAGCAGAGACCCAGGAGATTCTTTCCATTCAGGTAAAGCTAGTGACAAGCCAACTAGCAGAACTGGGTTGGATCATAAACTATCAAATTATCAAACTTGATTCTAGACACTCTGATGAAATTTCTAGGGGTCATACTGGACTCTACCCTACAGATGTCCTTCTTCCCGGGAGAAAAATAAGAGACTATAATCTCCAATATCAGGAATTTTCAAAAAGCCACCTCTTACAGAATAAGAGCGGCAATGAGTATACTAGGTCAGATGACAGCCTGCATTCAGTCAGTGTCCTGGAGCCAAAACCATTCCCGTCCACTCCAGAGGTGGATACTTTCCTCATGGGACAAAAAAACAGTTCTCCCTAGATCGGAAGATAAAAATACCTCCGAAGATAAAAACTTCCTTATATTGGTGGACCGAGCACTCAAACCTCAGGAGGGGTGTAATTTGGCATCCGTCTCCAGCAATCCTAATTCTGACAGATGCAAGCAAAAAAGGTTGGGGAGCCAAACTCCCAGTCAATTATATTCAGGGGACTTGGCCACCGACCATAGCGGCTCGATCCTCAAGTTACCGAGAATTGAGAGCAGTCTGGGAAACACTGAAGTCAAGTTCCTTCAACTTTCAGAACAACCATGTCCAGATACTGTCAGACAACTTGACGACAGTATATTTTCTGAAACACCAGGGGGTACCAGATCTCCCACCCTTCTCTCACGGTCTCAAAGAATATTCTTTTGGGCAGAACAAAACCACCTTTCTCTATCGGCCATCCACCTTAAAGGCTTGGAGAATACGGAGAAAGATTTCCTCAGCAGGAAAAACCTAGATCCGGGCGAATGGTCTCTAAATCATAGTTACATAGTACGGTTGAAAAAAGACACATGTCCATCAAGTTCAACCAAGGGATGGGAAAGGGGAAGTAAAAAATTTCTACACATAGGAGCTAATATTTTTTTGTTCTGGGAAATTATCTAAGCCTTTTTTAAAGCCATCTCCTGTCCCTGCTGTGACGGCTCCTGCGGTGACTATTCCATAGATTCACCGTTCTCACAGTAAAGAAGGCTTTTCGCCTCTGCAGGTTGAACCTTTCTTTTCTCCAGATGGAAGGAGTGCCCCCTTGTTTTTTGAGGGGGTTTTACATGGAACAGCATTTCACCATATTTTTTGTATGGGCCATTAATATATTTATATAAGTTAATCATGTCCCCCCTTAGTCGTCTTTTCTCAAGGCTAAATAGGTTTAGTTCTTTTAATCTTTCCTCATAACTTAGATACTCCATGCCCCTTATTAGCTTTGTTGCTCTTCTTTGTATTTTTCTTTGAACAGGATTTCACCATATTTTTTGTATGCGCCATTCATATATTTATATAAGTTAATCATGTCCCCCCTTAGTCGTCTTTTCTCAAGGCTAAATAGGTTTAGTTCTTTTAATCTTTCCTCATAACTTAGATTCTCCATGCCCCTTATTAGCTTCGTTGCTCTTCTTTGTATTTTTTCCAACTCCAGGGCATCCTTTCTGTGAACTGGAGGCCAGAACTGAACTGCATATTCTAGATGAGGCCTCACTAATGCTTTGTAAAGTGGTAATATTACATCCCTGTCCCGCGAGTCCATGCCTCTTTTGATACACGACAATATTTTGCTGGCCTTTGAAGCAGCTGATTGACACTGCATGCTCTTATTTAGCTTATGATTTACAATTACACCCAGATCCTTCTCAACAAGTGACTCCCCCAGTATAGCTCCCCCTAGGACATATGATGCCTGCAGGTTGTTCGTACCCAGGTGCATAACTTTACATTTATCTACATTAAACTTAATTTGCCAAGTGGACGCCCAAACACTTAGTTTGTTTAAATCTGCCTGCAATTCACAAACATCTTCCATAGTCTGAACATTACTACATAGCTTGGTATCATCTTAAAAAATAGAAATAGTGCTATTAATCCCATCCTCTATATCATTAATAAATAAGTTGAATAATAGTGGTCCCAGCACTGAACCCTGGGGTACACCACTTATTACCGGGGACCATTCAGAGTAGGAATCATTGACCACAACTCTCTGGATACGGTCCTTGAGCCAATTCTCAATCCAATTACAAACTATACTATCTAAACCTATAGTCCTTAAATTTACCCATTAGACGTCTATGGGGGACAGTGTCAAATGCCTTTGCAAAGTCCAAAAAGACAATATCCACAGTGGCCCCTCTATCTAGGCTTCTGCTTACCTCTTCATAAAAACAAATCAGGTTGGTTTGACAGCTTCTGTCCTTTGTAAAACCGTGCTGGCTGTCACTTATAATACTATTTATTGTCACATAATTCTGTATATAGTCCCTCAATAGCCCCTCAAACATTTTCCCCACAATTGATGTTAAGCTTACTGGTCTATAATAACCCGGCGAAGACCAAGAGCCCTTTTTGAAAATAGGCACCACATTTGCCCTGCGCCAGTCCCTTGGCACTATACCAGTCATGAGAGACTCTCTAAATATTATGAAGAGGGGGACAGAAATAACTGAACTAAGCTCCTTAAGAACTCTAGGGTGTAACCCATCTGGTCCCGGGGCCTTGTGTACATTTATTTAATTTAGCTTGCACCATATCTACATTCATCCAATTCAGTATATCAACTGATATATTAAGAGCATCGGCAGCGGCTACATCAGCTGCTCTTTCTTCTGTTGTATATAGAAGAACCCATGTAGTAACTCTGCTTTAGTAACCCATTTAGTAACATTTAGTAACTCTGCCTTCTCTTGATCCCCTGTGACCAACTCCCCATTACCACTATCTAGGGGTCCTACATGTTCAGACCTTGGCTTTTTTGCATTTATATGCTTGAAGAATTTTTTTAGGATTTGTTTTACTATCCTTGGCCACCCGCCTTTCATTTTGTATTTTTGCTGATTTTATTATCTTTTTACAGATTTTATTAAGCTCTTTATATTTTACAAAGGCTGCAGATGTACCCTCAGATTTGTATTTTTTAAATGCCCTTTTTTTGTCACATGTTGCCCTTTTTACAGAAGGTGTAAGCCATGTGGGGTTTAATTTTAGTCGTTTATACTTGTTACCTATAGGAATAAATTTTGCACTATAATTACCCAAAGTAGATTTGAAAATCTCCCATTTATCATTTGTACCATTATTTGACATAAGTTCTTCCCAGTCTATGTCCTGAATTGCAGCCCTCATCCTGGGGAAATTGACCTTCTTAAAATGTAGTGTTTTTGCCCTCCCAGCCTGTGTTTGTTTTTTACAGTATAGGTAAAATTTAACTATAGTGATCACTGTTACCTAGGTTTTCACGAACATTGACATTCCCAACAAGATCTGCATTATTAGAAATGACCAGATCCAACTGAGCTTGACCTCTAGTCGGGTCTTCCACAAACTGGGCCATAAAATTTTCCTGCAACAGGTTGAATGAAGAAATGTCTCCCCTTTGCAGTTGAAGCTGAACCATGACACCAATTAATATCCCGGTAATTAAAATCTCCCATTATCACTACAGTACCCGCCTGTGCAGCCCGCTCCATCTGTTTATATAGCCGACCTTCTATCTCTTCAGTTATTTTGGGGGGTCTATAGATTACACCAAAAGTAATTTTTTCAGGGTTTACCTCCCTTTGTAATTCCACCCACAAGGTTTCAACCTCCTCACAATCTTCACCCTCTAATGTCTCATTCACACTCCCCTTCATATCACTTCTCACATACAGACATACAGCACCGCCTTTACTATTTGCCCTGTCTTTCCAAAACCGTGTAAAACCCTGTAGATTTACAGCCCAATCATGTGAAGAGTCCAGCCATGTTTCAGCAACACCAACTATATCTATATCTTCTTCCAGTACCAAGGCCTTCAGCTCCCTCATTTTGCTTGCTAGACTTCTGGCATTTGTGAACATACACTTTAACTTGCCTTTAAATGTTTCACTTTCAGTATCAGAAATGTGATTATTTGACATTTGGGCCTTTTTTATTTTCACTGCTGTTTTGTAACGAAAGGATCTCCTTATCTTGTTGCCTAGTCCTCTCCCCACCGTCTGTTTCTCCCCCCACCAATATAGTCTGACCCCTCTCTAACCTCACTACCCCTTTATTTTCTACATTGGCCTCCCTCCTCAGCCCTAGTTTAAATCAGGATGTCTTTCTTCAGATCACACAGCTATGGGGGTTTCCTCAAGTGGACCTGTTTGCGAACAGATTAAATTCCAAAACAGAGTTCTTCTTCTTTCTAAACCCCCAGGATCGTCCCCTAGCGCATCTATGCCTATCTCAGCCTTGGGACATGGATCTAGCATACGCCTTTCCACCACTCCCGCTGATATCAAGGGTCCTTCAAAAGTTTTACAAGGAAGATCTGAAACTCATTTTGATCTATTCTGTCCAAAAAAGACCTGGTTTCCAATCCTGAGGGAATTGGCACTGGAAGACCCAATAGAACTTCCTTTTAAGACCAAATCTAATAATACAGGGGCCGTTAAGATATCAGAATCTCCAGAACCTTCACTTATCAGCCTGGATCCTGAAGGGGCACTGCTCAAAGAAAGGGGTTTATCCCAGAAGGTAATAACAACCCTAAAAGCTAGTCGTAAACCAGTTACTTCTGCAATTTACCTAAAGATTTTGAAGAAATGTAACTCCTGGTGTGTAGACCAAACCCCGGACCAGAATCATCTAGTCATCCAGCAGATTTTGGACTTTACAGGAGGGGCTGGCTCTAGGTCTTAGACCAAGCACCCTCCGAGTACAGGTCTCGGCACTTAGTACATTTTTTTTGACCCCCAATTGTCAGAACACAGGTGGGTGAAAAGATTCATGTGTGCTGCCTCAAGACTAAGGGTATGTGCACACACACTAATTACGTCCGTAATTGACGGACGTATTTCGGCCGCAAGTACCGGGCCGAACACAGTGCAGGGAGCCGGGCTCCTAGCATCATACTTATGTACGATGCTAGGAGTCCCTGCCTCTCCGTGGAACTACTGTCCTGTACAGAAAATATGATTACAGTACGGGACAGTTGTCCTGCAGAGAGGCAGGGACTCCTAGCATCGTATATAACTATGATGCTAGGAGCCCGGCTCCCTGCACTGTGTTCGGTCCGGGACTTGCGGCCGAAATACGTCCGTCAGTTACGGACGTAATTAGTGTGTGTGCACATACCCTCAGGCCGACCATTGGACAGTCATCCCCGCAATGGGAGCATGGCGTTGTCCTCAGGGCCCTAACCAGACCCCCCCTTTGAACCAATCGAAGACATAGACATCAAACCCTTGTCCCTTTAAAGTTGCCTTTCTAATAGTGATCGCCACAGCAAAGAGAATGGGGGAAATACAGGCGCTATCCACAGAAGAACTGTACCTTAGGATAACAGATGATAAAATAGTACTAAAGCTGGATCCTAATTTCCTTCCAAAGGTCGTATCAGATTTTCATAGAAATCAGGAGATTGTCCTTAGTTACAGGTTACTGCAGACTGGCGGAAAGATTCTAACCTCCTTGTCCAATTTTTGGGGAAAAGAAAGGACAAAAAAAACCTCAAAAGCTACCATTGCTAGATAAGGACAACAATTAAAATGTGTTATTCTCTTGAAGGAAAGTCAGTGCCTGTAAACATCAGGGCCCATTCCACCAGATCCACAGCTGCATCATGGGCAGAAAAGGGAGGAGCTTCGCTGGACCAGATTTGTACTGCAGATACTTGGGCCAGCTCCCTTACCTTTGCAAAACATTATAGGCTAGACCTTTCATCCAGTGGAGACTTAGCCTTCGGCCCCAAAGTACTCCAGGCAATAGTCCCACCCTAAACCATCTCATTTGGTATTCTCCTAGTGTGCCGTTATGCGGGACGATATGGAAAGTAAGAATTAGTCCTTGAGTCCCCCGTGACGGCATACATTTACCAATCACGCCTACTTAGTGGTATGTGAAATTAACATAGTTAGGATTAGCAAGTTCCTGCCAGAGGTCAAGGGAACCTCCTCCTAGTGTGCCGTCATGGGGGACTCCAGGAAACGGAATTACCGGTAAGACTAATTCTTACGTTTGTTTCTATTGGGCCTTTCAGAGGTGGACTTGCTTGTGTGCTAAGGATCATTGCCTTGCTGCATAACCCAACTGCGCTTGAGCTTCAGGTCAGAAACTGACGGGCGGACGGTCTCCTAAAGGAGTTTCTCATAGAGAGCAGGACTCCTGGTTCCATCCATTGACACGTCGTTCAGGTCCTGCAGAAGCAAAGCAGCACCAGACTTTACTCCAGATGTAACGAGACGCATATGTTCCAAAAAGTTCTACTTCTGACTCCTCTGTCCCAAGATTTTTGGGATAATCTGTGGAGTAATCTAAATCATCTTTGGCAAATGTGAGAAGAGCCTTTGTGTTATTTTTGGTTAGCAAGTGGTTTGCACCTTGCAGTTCTTCAGTGGATGACATTTTTGTACGTTTTGTCTGTCTTTTTGTGGAATCGTGGACATTGACCTTAACTGAGACAAGCGAGGCCTGCAGTTCTTTTGGTGTCCGTCTTTGTACTTTTGTGACCTCCTGGATGAGTAGTCGATGCGCTCTTGGTGAAATCTTGGTGGTTTGGCCACTCCTGGGAAGCTTCACCACTTTTCCCAATTTTCTCCATTTGTGGATAATGGCTCTCGCTGTGGTTTGCTGAAGTCCGAGAGCCTTCGCAATGGCTTGGTAATACTTTTCAGACTAGTATATTACAATGACTTTGTTTCACACCTGTATTTTGAATCTCTTTAAAACGTGGTATTACGTGCTCCTTTTTAAGACCTAGCCTGCTTCACATTGCCAGACAGGTTTTATGTAAGCAATGTTTAGATTCATCATGTCTGGCCGTAATCACGCCTGGGTGTGGCTAGCCAAATCTAACCCAATTGTCAATCTATTAACAGCTTTTTTTATTTTTATTTGCATAAACCGATGAAATCACTTGAACGAAAAGTTATTTCTATTATTTTATTCCTTTTATTTCCCTCTTATGCCTTTTTTTTTTTTTTTTATTTTTTTTTTTTGTTTACTGGCTGCCTCTGTATGAAATCATGTAGTCGACTACTCTATTGCATATATCAGAAAAAAGCTATACTAACGTATACGGGGCAATATGACATTATTTTAGCCTTAATCGTGTGAATTGGGCCTATGAATAAGTTTAACGGATAGAATAAATGTACACTGCAATAAAGTGTACGTGTTTGTCCAAAGCGCGCAACTCAAGTAAAACAACTCCCCCCCCCCCCCCCCCCCATTACAGCCATGCAGCTATACAGGTCAAACGGTTTGTGTGGAAGATAGCCGTCTGTGATTTTTAAAGAAAGCAAACGAGACTAACACATCTGTGTCATCCATCCGTATTCATGGATCTGCAAAAAAAACAAAAACGTAAGACAGGAAATTCTGTCATTAGCTGTATCCATGTGACGCAGCGCTCTACATCCATTCGGCGAGACATGAAGCTGCTCCTGGATGTTGTTGCTGCAGTTTCCAGCAGCCTCTTCTGTGTGGTGTCAGCCTCAGAACTTTGCTGAACAACTCATCCGCAAAATACGGACGGCATCCGTGTGCCGTCCATGGTTCTCAGGTAGCCACAGACTTGAATGGGTGAGACCGATCCGCAAACACGGACAGGAATAGGACTTGCTATGAGTCCCACGGCCCCCACAGATCCGTGAGAAGCACAGCAGTGTGCATGGGGCCATAGAAATGAAAGGGGTTAGTGAGCAAACCGTTAAAAGAATGGATACATTGGAACAATAAAAACAATTAGGGAACTGTCGACTCTCTCTAGGTTTGTTTTACATATCTTAAAGGGAATGTGTCGCTAGAAATTATTTTATTTTTTTAGTTAAACAGTGTATAAATGATTCAACATTGTTCTAATTGTTTTAATTTTTCCACGAGTCAGGAAATATTATAAATTAGATTCTAAATTATAATATTTACCTGTGCTGGTCACTAGAGGGAGCAATTCCCAAAATTGCAGCATTGGCATGTGGTAAAGCAACCACATTGCTTTATGCTGCAAAATTTGAGAAAACACACTCGCTCTAGCGTCCTCAAACAATCCCCCCTCCTTTATCCTGGCTAGTGGCAGGAGAAAGGAGGGGATTGAATGTTCAAACCTCCTACACTGTGTGCCGCAATTTTTGGAGCGAATACACAGTGTAGTAGGATTAGATACAGTGGTAATCACACAGTAAAACACGAACATACACACACCTCACAGACATAACTTACCTGCTCCTGCCGCCTCCGGTCCGTCCGCTCCTAGTGCTTGCTTCAGAACACATGTCCGGAAGCCGCGACCGGAAGTAGTCATCTTACTGTCCGGCCGCGGCTTCCGGTCCCCAAGAAAATGGCGCCGGATGTCGCTCGGCCGAAGACCTTCCATTTGGACTGTGTGGGAGCGGCGCATGCGCCGTTCCCACACAGACGGCGTACACCATAGTGAATGGACCGGCTCCCGTTCGCATTCACTATGGGACTGTATGTGCCGTATTCCATCTCTGTATGTGTCGTTAATCGACACATACAGAGATGAAAAAAAAATTTTCAGCCCCGATAGAGAAGAAAAAGTTAGAAAATAAAAAAAAGTAAAACACAAACACACAAATAAATATATTTTTTTTAAATAAAACACTAAAAGCAAATTGATATAAAAAATGTTTTCTTCGACACCCGTCCTTTAAGTGTTATTTTTGCATTCACTAAAAAAAAATAAAAAAATGTTAATTGTCTCTTTTTCTTTAGCATTTGAATTATCTTTGTCGGAGGGGAATAGACTTGAAAAGCGACTTTTCCACTCTACATTTGCTACTGTAAGTGTGAAAACTGTGTTTAATATAATTGTATAACCTTTTATCCATTCCAGTTACCCCAGATTTTTTGATAAATCGTTTTCAGGAATTTCCCTTGTCTGCCTCGGACACAAAAACCAAAAGAGTTGCGATTCTTTTCAGAAATACACTACCATATCCGGTAACAGACTCTATCATAGACCCAGACAGCAGATACATCATCTTCACAGGGCAGCTAGCAGGACCGCGTATCACGCTTGCATCGATTTATGCACCCAATACATCCGCATCTACCTTCTATAGTCATTTCTACCGACAACTAGAAAAATTCCAACTCTTATATAATCCTTGGGGGATGAATGCACAATGGGATAGAAGCAATTCTAACACCTCTTCATCTTCAGCCTCAAAATCCTATTCTATACAATATGAAACCATTATCTCTTGTAGATCTATAGCCCCTAGATCATCCCCTGAACGGGGAGTACTCGTTTTACTCTACAGGTCACGACCGTTACTCTAGGATAGACTACATTCTAACATCGTCCTATCTTGCCACTAGACGACCTCACACTACCGCCTATACTCCATGTGCTTGGTCTGATCATAATCTCCATACCTTACATGTATGTATTGGTAACTCCACACTTATACCATCCTGGTGATTGAATGATACCCTTGTGACGCACCCTGAAGTAGTCCCAATTATTACTAATTCCCTTCCGGACTATTTCACCACATATACACAACTGGCATCATCTCCCACTCGTATACGGTTGGCACATAAAGCTGGAATACGTGGAATTTTATTGGCTCAAGGTTCTAAACTTCAAAAGCACATCCATACCGGGTTGGAACGTAAATATATTAATAATCCCAGCACCTTATTAAAATCTCAAATACTACAAACACGTTGTTTTTCTCAGGGTGTTAGAGGAGAATAAGGCCGAAAAAGCACTCCGGTGGGGTATAGCGAAGCTATCGGTTTACTCCGATAAAACTACCTCCATGTTTGCACCTAAACTGAACGATCACATTAAAGGTAAACAGATATACCAACTTCATAACACTCACCACAAATCCCCTTCACATATTGAATACCATGAACCAATTCTGTAACTCTTTATGGCACGACCCCCCTCATTGACTACTTCCGACCTGCCCGATTGGTTAACTGCCCAATCGATTCCTTCTCTAACAGGAGAGGCTCGGACGAAATGTAATGGCCAGATTACAACTGAAGAGCAACTACCCCAAAAAATTTGCATCCATCAGAAAACTTCTTGAGGAATGGGTTAGATACCACATATCGTGGACGGGCAGACTCCTAGCCATTTAGAATGACAATTTTGCCTCCACAAATGTATTTATTTAGAGCCCTTCCTGTAATAATCCCTCTACAAGCCATCTCCCATATACAGCGACTGTTGAATAAATTTATATGGGCAAACTGTGGTCCGAGCATGTAAATCAGACCAGCTCGACCATTGAGGGTTATACTTCAGGAGCTTATTTTCTAGGATACTATTTTCTCAAATTGTTGGATCTCTCTCTTTAATTTTATTCAATGTCCTCAAAAATGGACTAGTTAAGGATTTCCAGTTAATGCTATGGTCCATTTAGCAGTGGATTAAATATGGGAGATGAACTCTCTATTGTTCTTGGGCACATCAGGGATGTCCTCCTTCAACAATGCCGACCAGAGTGATAATCTAATTTACAAGTGCAATTTAGAGTTAATTAGGTGTTCTACTCTATTCCAGTAAGCTAGTGCCACTGGGCAGGACCACCATACGTGGTTGATGGTGCCTCTTACTCCACATTTTCTGATTTGTGGAGTAAGATGCACTATTAGGACTTCCTGAGACGTGTTACAAAGTTAGTACGGTTGAAAAAAAGACACATGTCCATCAAGTTCAACCAAGGCATGGGAAAAATTTCTACACATTGACATAGGAGCTGATAATTTCCTAGAACGAAAAAATATCTTTGCCTTTTTTGCAGCCTCTCCTGTCCCTGCTGTGACGGCTCCTGCGGTGACTATTCCATAGATTCACAGTTCTCACAGTAAAGAAGCCTTGTCGCCTCTGCAGGTTGAACCTTTTTTTTTCTCCAGACGGAGTGAGTGCCCCCTTGTTTTTTGAGGGGGTTTTACATGGAACAGGATTTCACCATATTTTTTGTATGTGCCGTTCATATATTTATATAAGTTAATCATGTCCCCCCTTAGTCGTCTCTTTTCAAGGCTAAATAGGTTTAATTATTTTAATCTTTCCTCATAACTTAGATTCTCCATGCCCCTTATTAGCTTCGCTGCTCTTCTTTGTATTTTTTCCTCCTTTCTATAAACTGGAGCCCAGAACTGAACTGCATATTCTAGATGAGGCCTCACTAATGCTTTGTAAAGTGGTAATATTACATCCCTGTCCCGCGAGTCCATGCCTCTGTTAATTCACGACAATATCCTGCTGGCCTTTGAAGCAGCTGATTGACATTGCATGCTGTTATTTAGTTTATGATTTACAAGTACACCCAGATCCTTCTCAACAAGTGAGTCCGCCAGTGTAGCTCCCCCTAGGACATATGATAAATGCAGGTTGTTCGTACCCAGATGCATAACTTTACATTTATCTACATTAAACCTCATTTACCAAGGGGACGCCCAAACACTCGGTGTGTCTAAATCTGCCTGCAATTCACAAACCTCTTCCATAGACTGAACATTACTACATAGCTTGGTGTCATCTGCAAAAATAAACACTGCTATTAATCCCATCCTCTATATCATTAATAAATAAGCTGAATAATAGTTGTCCCAGCACTGAACCCTGGGGTACACCACTTATAACTGGGGACCATTCAGAGTAGGAATCATTGACCACAACTCTCTGGATACGGTCCTTGAGCCAATTCTCAATCCTATTTCAAACCATACTTTCTAAACCTATAGTCCTTAATTTACCCATTAGACGTCTATGGGGGACAGTGTCAAATGCTTTTGCAAAGTCCAAAAACACTAAATCCACAGCGGCCCCTCTGTCTAGGCTTCTGCTTACCTCTTCATAAAAACACTATATCCACAGCGGCCCCTCTGTCTAGGCTTCTGCTCACCTCTTCATAAAAAGAGATCAGGTTAGTTTGACAACTTCTGTCCTTAGTAAAACCGTGCTGGCTGTCACTTATAATACTATTTGTCACATAATCCTGTATATAGTCCCTCAATAGCCCCTCAAACAGTTTTCCAGCTGTGGGGAAAATACACTTTTTTTTTTTTCTCGTCTTTTTCTTATCAAATAAATGGTTTGAAAAATAATAATAATTGTATAACCGTGTACCGAATGCAATCGTTCATTGCTTGTGATTATTTTTTGTAGGATGACCGTAAAGAAGGAATGACTGCTTTTGTAGAGAAGAGGAAGACCAACTTTAATGACCACTAGACTCTGGATGACTGTGCACATATTTCGATCTTGTTCTCCTCCAGTTGATTCTGTACACGGCCTTAATTCTTCCAAAACAAAGCACTTGGAGAATGAATGTTCCAGTGAATCATCTTTCAGACTTGTGAAAGAGCAAATTTATTCTAGAAACATGTGTATTCCTGATGGCTATAATTGTATTGAAGGCTCCGTGACCTATGTAAATGTGAAACTCAATAAAAGTAATGGGATTTTTTTAATAATTTTTTCTCTCTCATGAATATTACTCATTTATGAAACCTAGGAATGAGGGGGAATCCGAGTGGAGGGACGGATGGTTATTTTACTGTGAGTGGGGGGGGCTGATGGTTTTCAAGTGGTTTTCGCTTGAAAATTAATAGGAGGCAGAAAATACCTGCGGCACTGGTTTGGTGCTTTTTTGCGTGCGTCTTTTGCATTTGCTTCAACGGCTTAAAAAGACCCAAAAAAAGAGGTCGAACAACGCCGTCAATTCAAAATCCGCTTCAAAATTCCTGAAGGAATTTTTAGCCCTACAAAAAACGCTGTACTCTAAGAGTGTAGTGGTTGTTTTTAGCCGTTTTCTCTAAACAATTTTTGGTAGGGGTGCCCTGAGGAAATTTTATTTTTCCAGTGGTGCCTCGAGTCCGAAAAGGTTGGGAAACTGTACTATGCTACAGGATCACTGTGGCCAACGCAAGGATCCCGTTGTGGAGCAGCTCAGTTCGTCGTGGGAACCGTGCCTAGGTGAGTACAATTTATTTATTTTTTGTTTGGGGGCACTGTCTACAAGGTGGGGTGGGGAGCTGTATAGCATGATCTACCTGGAGGAGGTGGGGGATTATGGCACAATCTACAGGGGCGCTGTGTGTGACAGCCATGGGAGGGGGGCAATATACTGTGTGGGGGCCTCTAAGCAGAAAATATACTGTATAATATAACCGAAAAACACCGCATGGATCTAAAATGGTTCAGATAGAGTAAAGATGCAGTAAAGATGCAGCCGTTAGCAAGCATGTATTCAATTATGAACCAGATCCTGGGGTGTATACCCATAAAGCATCCTAAAGCATTGCATATGACCGAAAAGATGCAACAAGACAAGAACATATGAGAAAATAGAAAAGTACTTTAATGAAAATTACACATAAATACACAATAATAAAAAGAATCCATCAACCAACAGGTTAAAAAAGACATGCACGCCATGCACTATACAAGGGAAGTAACGTCTAAGGTAGACAAAGAGTATAATCTGGTAATGAGGGTACGTCGGTATATAAATGAATACAAAATGACTACAAATGTATGCCAGATGAAATGGTCAAAGGGGAAGTACTCAAAGGTATAAAGATAATACCATAAATGGATAACATCAATATATGGACAAATGTGAACAACATATGATGATGGAGCACGTACCCATTAAACGTCCAGGTGAGTGCACGGCAATGTGTTTTTAATTTGTCCTCATTCCTGGCAGGTGCAGTGTTACTCGCCAGCTTGCCCACCTTTATGTAATAGGATTCGTTAGGTTAATACACGATCAACAGAGTTAGTGCTGTTGTATCCACTGCTTACAGAACAAGTAGCCTTCAATGCAGGGACAGCACACAGGCCACAAAATCAGGTAATCACAGGAAAATCCTCAGAGCGCCGGCCTCAGATTCAGCTCTCATTAAAGACTACATCCAGTAGATCTCCATCCTCCCCAGGACAAGCCCTTATATACTCCTCAGCGGGAGGATCTTCTTGGCAATTTCTAGTTACCATGATTTATTATAATATTGACTTTAGTTTGTATTTCTACTGTCTGTGTGTGAGTTGTGTCTTTTGTACTCTTATGTGTATTGCCCAACCATTGTCCGCCACAGCCAGTATGAGCATACGGTGGGGGAGATAATTGGATCTGCTTGGTTTGCTGGTCTGCACTCTAGCTGAGTGATGTTGGTGCCTCCTGATGACCCCCTGTGGGGACTGGACAATGAGGACACTTTGTCTTGTGGCTGCACCTCTGACTCATCTGATTGTCCATAGGCTGGAGACACGACCTGTGGTACCTGATTACAGAATCCTTCCTCTCTGCTGAGTGCTCACAATAAATATCACCTCAGTTTTTTGTTTTGTTTTTTAAAAGAGAATCACAGTTTATGTATCAGTAATATTTAGCCTCTGCTGTTGATTTACCTGAGGAAACCTGTGATCTGTGCCTGTCTCAGCTGGAGGCCTCCTCTCAAAGGAGTCCTAAGAATAACCACAAGCAATGTTCCCTCTTAGGGTATGTGCACACGATAACTGCATTTACGTCTGAAATTACGGACGTAATTGCTCGCGTTTTGCGGGGCGTCCATTACGGACGTAATTTGGAGCTGTTCTTCATTGGAGTCAATGAAAAACTGCTCCAATTATGTCCCAAGAAGTGTCCTGCACTTCTTTTGACGAGGCTGTTATTTTACGTGCCATCTTTTGACAGCGCCGTCTATTGGAACCGTGTTTTTAGGCGTAATTCGAGGCGTAAAACACCTCCATTACGCCTGAAAATAGGTCGTGTGAACTCAGCCATAGTCTTGGCAGCTCCTGAGCGGGGCAGTTAGGGAGCAGGGCGAGTCCATCAATGGTGGGGGATCTGATGACCAAAAGTAATACTCCCAGTAAACGCGAATATGGCGACTAAATAAGAAACTTATTTTTAAATTATTTAAATTACTTTTTTAAATACTGTAATATTAAAAGTCCACCAGTAAAATAGACGACCGTTATAAACACCAATTATAGGCATCAATGAAAGAATCCCTCATTACACCTCTGTCCCCTGTGTGTTTAACAAAAACCGTGAACCATCTTATTTCTCTAGACGTCAATCATAATAACCATAATAACGCCCGAAAAAAAACTAAGAGACCAGCTAATCAAAGCTGATGAGGGTCTGGTATAAATGTACCGAGACAGATGTTTCTGCGCACCCCAAAAAAGGGCACTTTCCATGTCGACACTGCATGCAGTGCTCACATGTTCTAAAAGGAGATCAGGTCAGACGGGCCAAGGTTTCCCGATTCACGAGTTCTCCTGTGACAGCAACTACGTCGTATATTTTATTAAATGCCCTTGTGGCCCAGTGTATGTGGGTGAAACCACCCAACACGTAAGGGACAGGATCTCCCAGCATAAGTCCACTATCCATTGTAAAATTCTCTTACCGTTACAAGTCCCAGAACACGACCCAGCATCTCGCAGGGGTGGAGATGGGATCAAAAGACCTAAAACTAGGGAGGCCTTTTGGATCCATCGACTGCAATCATTAGAACCTCTAGGATTAAACAGAGAATATGAAATCTAGCGCTTAATGTAAAATATGGTTCAAATTGCTTTTCCTATTGTGGACCGTATCACATTGCGTGTGCTTATGGGAGGGTATAGATAAATCTAGCATGACCTTCTTAACTAACATACAACTTTATCTTTCCAGATGCGCTAATACTGGGTTTGCATATCCTTATCCGCGGACGTAATCCGGTAAGCAGCATTTACATCCAGGACCCGACAATGACCGGTTATTACTCACTGTTGGGACCAGCTCTGACTATATCGCTCTATCACCACATATAGTTACAGATTGTATGCACTAGTAAATCCTGACTTGCTAAGAGGATGCTTGTTGTAGTTCTACATAATGTTGGAATACTCTCTACTCCTTGACTTTATTATTGTTCCAGTTGGAGTACATTGTTTGGACCAATTTAGAGTTATCTACTCTTTTGCGTTTTTTTTGTGTAGTACTATCATTCTATTCATTTCAGTAATTACTGACACCATATTGTGGGATATACAGTTCCGTTTTTTTTCTTAAATCTCATTGCTTTATTAGTAGTAACCATTTCAATGTGTGCTCTGTACCAACGTCATATCGACAGTTACTCTTTCCGCGTCTTCCTCTACCATAAACGCGTTTTGTCCTGAGTATTCTTCAAAATGATCCATACATTGTAAAACAGATCTAGCTATAGATAAACTTCTGTATACCAGTATGTGAACTTCCATTTATCTCTCTTCTAGTGTCTGAAGAAGGTCGAATGTATAGACCGAAACGTTAAACTTATTTTTGGATTACTACTTTTTGCCAAAATCTCAAATGGCACGGGGGGGGGGGGGGTCGAGTGGGGGCTCATTTGAAAGGTCTTTTCAATACAAAAACGATGCTGCAAACTATTTTGAGATAGGATATTTTACGTTAAAGTTATCATCTTCGTTATCGGCTACCGCCGGTGTTGGGCATTACCCAAAATGTACCGCGCAAGTAAAATCCAGTGTGTGTGTGTGCACGGGTGTGTGGTGTGTGTGAGAGCTTGGGAATGTCACATCAAGGTAACTTTAAATGACATATTACAATCGGCCCGGCGATGCAAAATGGACCTTGTCTACGATTGTCAGAATCACTATTTTTTTTGGTCATCAACCCTCCAAAAATATAGAATAAAAAGTCGCGTGTACGCCAAAATAGTACCAATACAAACTACAACCCGTCCCGCAAAAAACAAGCCCTTACACCGCTTTTTTGACTGAAATTAAAAAGTTACAGCGCTCAGAATATGGTGACACAGAAAATAATTTTATAGAAAAGTGATTTTATTGCGCAAACGCCACAAAACATAAAAAAAACTATATACATCTGGTATCGCCGTAATTGTACCGACCCGCAGAATAAAGTTAAACTGTCATTTATAGTGCACGGTGAACACTGTAAGAAAAAAAGACAAAAAACAGTCAATTTGTTTTTTTGTCACTTTGCTTGCCAAAAAAAAATCTAATAAAAAGTGATAATAAAAATCACATGTACCCTAAAATGGTACCAATGAAAAGTACAGATTGTCCCACAACAAATAAGTCCTCGCATGGCTCCGGTGAAGAAAAAATAAAAAAAGTTCTGGCTCTCAGAATATAGCGACAGAAATTATGCAGTGTTCAAAAGCAGATGAGATCGGGCGCCATTTATCAGTGCGACATTGGCCACATATCTGCGGATTATTATTTATTTACCGAATTATTATACCCTCTTATTATGTCCTGATGTACGCTGCCCAATTTACACATACCCCCACATCATAAACTGAAATACCAGCAAACCCCAAACAGAACAGTTACCAAGCAAAATCTGTGCTCCAAAAGCCAAATGGCGCTGCCTCCCTTCTGAGCCCCACAGCGTGCCCAAACACCAGCTTACCTCCACATATGATATTTTATATCCGGGAGAACCCGCTCAACATTGTACGAGGTATTTGTCTTCAGTGGCACAAACTGGGCACAATATATTGTGCTTTAAAATGGCATATCAGTGGAAAATTGTAATTTTCACTTTGCACCATCTGCTGCGCATTAACGCCTTCGCGCACCACGACTTAATAGCATGTCGTGGTGCGAGGGGTTATATATGGAGCGGGCTCACGTGCTGCGCCCGTGCCATATTCTGCAGGTGTCGGCTATGTATTACAGCTGACACCCGGGACTAATGGACAGGAACCGCGATCGTGCTGTTACAGGAGCCTGTAAAATGACATTATACTGCAATACAGTAGTACTGCAGTGTATTGTACCAGCGACCTAATGATCGCTCATTCCAGTCCCCTAAAGGGACTTTTGGGAGGTTTCCACTGTTTTGGTACCTCAGGGGCTTTGCATATGCGACATGACACCCGAAAACCATTCCAGCTAAATTTGAGCTCAAAAAAGCCAAATATTGTTCCTTCCCTCCTGAGTCCTGCCGTGGGTCCAAACAGCAGTTTATTACCACATATGGCGTGTTGCTGTAATCAGGACAAATTGCTTTACAAATTTTGGGGTGATTTTTCTCCTTTATTCATTGTAAAAATTAAACATTTCTATGTTTTTTCAGAAAAAAGTAGATTTTCATTTTCACGGCCTAATTCCACTAAATTCAGCAAAAAAACTGTGGGGTCAAAATGCTAACTATACCCCTAGAAAAATTCCTTGAGGGGTGTAGTCTACAAAATGGGGTCACTTTTGGGGGGTTTCCACCGTTTTGCTCCCTCCAGGGCGTTGCAAACGCGACATGGCACTGAAAACCAATCCAGCACAATCGGCGCTTCAAAATCCAAATGGCGCTCCTTCCCTTCTGAGCTCTGCTGTGGGTCCAAACAGCAGTTTAGTGCCACATATGGGGTATTGCTGTAATCGGGAGAAGAACCTTTACAAGTTTTGGGGTGCTTTTTATTCTTTATTCCTTGCAAATATTTTTTTTTATATTTTTTCAGAAAAAAAGTAGATTTTCACTTTGACAGGCAAACTCCAATAAATATAGCAGAGGACCTGTTGGGTCAAGGACCTGTTGGGTCTAGGGGAACTGTACCCCTAGATAAATTCCTTGAGGTGTTCAGTTTCCAAAACCGTGTCACTTTTGGGGGATTTCCACTGTTTTGGCACAACAAGACCTCTTCAAACTTGACATGGTGCCTAAAATATATTCTAAAAAAAGGAGGCCCCAAAATCCACTAGGTGCTCCTTTGCTTCTGAGGCCGCTGCTTCAGTCCATTATCACACCAGATATTTCTAAAAACTGCAGAATCTGGGCAATAAATATTGAGTTGCATTTCTCTGGTAAAACCTTCTGTGTTACAGAAAAAAATGGATTACCAATGAATTGCAGCAAAAAAAATTTCCCCTCTACATTGCTTTAATTCCTGTGAAACGCCTAAAGGGTTAAGAAACTTTCTGAATGCTGTTTTAAATACTTTGAGGGGTGCAGTTTTTAATATGGGGTCTATCTAGTACATAAGGCCCTCAAAGCCTCTTCAGAACTGAACTGGTCCCTGTAAAAATCGCCTTTTGAAATTTTCTTGAAAATGTGAGAAATTGCTGTTAAAGTTCTAAGCCTTGTAACGTCCTAGAAAAATAAAATAATGTTCAAAAAACAATGCAAATATAAAGTAGACATATGGGAAATGTGAAATAGTAACTATTTTGTGTGGTATTACAATCTGTCTTACAAGCAGATACATTTAAAATTAGAAAAATCATAATTTTTGCAAATTTTCTCTAAATTTTGGTGTTTTTCACAATTAAGCAATGAATTTATTGACCAAATTTTTCCACTAATATAAAGTACAATATGTCACAAGAAAACAATCTCAGAATCGCTTGGATAGGCAAAAGCATTCCAGAGTTATTACCACATAAATTGACACATGTCAGATTTGAAAAAATGGGGCTGGTTCTGAAGGCCAAAATGAGCTCGGTCTTGAAAGGGTTAACAGTTGACAATGAAATTGGATCACGGATAGGATAAGTGGCACTGAATAAAGCTGCTACTTCTCGATTAGGATCTTATTTTTTCTTCGCAATACTCTCTCATCATCAATAAAGTGAGCCTTTCCGTTTCAGTCAAATGCATTTTGTGATATGACAATAGAAATGTACAAAAATGAATATTACACTCCGAATTAGCGCTCTATGAAATCAACAAGCGACTACCGAAATGATTTAAGTCCCCATTGAATTCAATGGGGAAATCCCGCAGCATATAAGCAGCGTTTACGTAAAGACAATTGACATGCTGTGGAATTTTACGCAGCGTGTGGATGAGATTTGTTTTACCTCATCCACTTTGCTGCTGCTGTATTTGCTACGAAATCCGTTGTGGAAAATCTGCAGTATTTGCGCAGCGTGTGAACTGGCCCTATAAGTGAGCGTAAAAACGCGTAGCCGCTAATTGACAATCCTGATAATCAATATATATTCTTGCATAACCCCGCCTGCAATTCAGATAACAGTGATAGCTCTCTCTAAGTACAGATAATTAATGGGACTTTTATTTACCCACCTCTGAATCTACTCATTTCCTTGATGACGTGCGCGTGTTTGTTGTTGCGGCTGGCGGTGATGCACGGCCCCCTCCGGCTCCATAGCATGCACTGCGCATGTCCGGAACTCCCGCTACGCGTCGGGAATCCGGACGTGCGCTCCAGCATGTGGAGTCGGAAGTGGGGCATGCCTCGCTTCCGGTCGCGCCAGCGGACATGCGCTGACAATTATCTCGGCGATGATGTAGATTTACACAGACACATGTAGACACTATATAAGGACCAGACATGTTTTGGGTCTTATGTATCCCCTGAGGAAGCAACTAAAACAGCGAAACGCGCGTTGGGGTTTCTCTGTGGCGGATCCAGCACGGACCTGTACAACACCTTCTGTCTGCTAGAATGGGTAAGACTGCATTGTTTGACTACTCACTATAAATACTGATTGCTCCCTATGTGACTCTCTCTCTATTGGTATTAGTCCATGCATTTATGGAGTTTAGAGGACATTGTGGATCATCAGTTTGTAATCCATTGGGGATGTGATACTATATATAATCTTTGTGGGTAGTATATGCAGCTTGCACTCTGTCTTTATACCTTTTGATTCAGTTATACCCGTGCTGAATTCTGTACCACCACAGTGTTAGTACTAGAGTCTTATTATTACGTGGTTTTAAATGTATGTTATTTTTGTATAATTAAGTTGATATATTCTTATATATTCTGACTACGAGCTCTACTTTTCTTCGGTATGGGTTAAGTACAGATAATGTAGATGTTACCTGCAGTCTTATGTAACACCACAGATAACACACAGTGATAACTATGAGTACAGATAATGTCGTAGATGCACACACAGAAATGTATACAGATACATATATAGACACACACACACACACACACACACACACACACACACACACACACACACACACACACACCCTGGAACTTATACAAACACAGTGACACACAGACTGAGCGCTCACATCTCCTTCCTCACAGGCTTCTTGCAGGTCGGGCTGTGGGCGGAGCGAACTGTGCCTCAGACACCACGTCCTTGCCAAATATATTTATGATATATATATATATATATATATATATATATATATATATATATATTCGGAATATGTTACCCACTTATGATACATACATGGTAGCAGTTTGTATTATATGACGTTCATGTTTGCATGGCACACAGAGCACTTTATCATTGATTTTTTTAGTGATTTTTTTTCATCGGTACGCCTTACAAAAAAGGTTGCCTACCCCTGCCCTAAACACTAGAATCATAAAATACATGAAATTAACATGGATTCCACGGTACTCATATAACCGGTCCAGGTTTATGCGGGCCCTTGGGCAACACAGACTTAGTAGGCCCCTTTGCGGGGGATCTCACAGGGGCAGTAAAACGGCAGAAAATGTCACTTTGTGCCCCCACATAGAAGTTAGGCCTCCAGTTTGTACCCCAATAAATTTAGTGCCCTCTGTAGATGGTGGCAAACAGACCCCCTCCGTGGTAGTGCCACACAGCCCCCCTCCCTGGTAGTGCCACATGGCCCCCCTCCCTGGTAGTGCCACACGGCCCCCCTCCCTGTTAGTGCCAGACAGCTACCCTCCCTGGAGTACCACACAGCCCCCCCCCAGTAGGTAGCGATTTGGGGTTTCATTTAGGAGTGGAATTCCAGCCAGAGCATTGACGATGCTCTGGCTGGGGCTTCCGCTTCAGGAGAAACACCTGACGTCACTGTCCATGTATGGACCGTGTTGTCAGGAACAACCCCAGAGCCATAGTCCCGGGAAGAGTGATTACACAGCCTGTAGCTGCAGTCACGTGGCCCTTCCCACCCTGGTGATGGTAGTCTGCTGCTGCTATGTTGTATCTGGCTGGTTAGCCAAAAAAAGGGGACGCCCCGTCATTTAAAAATAAAAAATTATTCAGAAAAAAAATTATGTGGGGTCCCCCTATTTTTGATAACCAGCCAGATACAACATAGCAGCAGCAGACTACCATTACCAGGGTGGGAAGGGCTACTGTTTTAGGGCTTTCCCGGCCTAATAATACCAGCCTGCGGCCACCCAATTACCCGACCATCACTCAATTTTGACCCCACAGGTTTTTTGCTGAATTTAGTGAAATTAGGCAGTGAAAATGAAAATCAAAATTTTTCCTAATAAATTGTAGTTACTAGGTGGGTAACAGGGTAATAATGGGGGTTAGTTTTAGTGTGATCTCGAGAGAGATCAGAGTCTTGTCGTCCATGTCTGTTGAGAGCTGAAGAGCGAGAGCGTGCATGCACGCACATCTCCAACACCGCTGCCGACAATGCTCCCGCTGCCACGGAACAGAAGAATAGTTCACATTCTTCTTTTCCGTGGCGGTGCACACTCTCCTCTCCATCTCTTGTCAGACAGTGAAGGGACCACTGTGTGATCTCGCGAGAGAGATGACACAGCACAAGCAGCTGTGACACTGTCCGTATCTGATTGGACAGTGTCACAGCGATGTTACATGCCCCCATGCCATTTACAGGCCCCATTGACCGTTCAGGGGGTTATTTACATATCGGGCGCCAAATATAATGGCACCGATATCCAAACAACAGGAGGAGGATAAAAAAATTTAAGTGAGACATGGTTTGTGTAGCACTGCCTTTTACATGGTGCTCTCAACTGCACATGTATGGGCAGGTGAAAGATTCTCTGTAATGCCCTCCTGTGGCCATGTAACATCTTACAATGAAACAAAACAACACTGTTGCAGAACTTATGGCAGAACAGCACATTATATAGCGGAAGATCACATATAGAAGCATTGTACTAAATATTTGTGTGCAGTAACTTGCATTATTAATATGTAACATATGTAAAGTAGCAGTACTAATAATAACCACAAGATGGCAGAGCAGCACATGATCTGCTATACAAGCTTCGTATGGAAGGCTTGTCTATTGTGCAATACATTATTTGCCATCTTGTGGCCATAACTGGTGCTGCAACATTCTATATTTTTTTCATTTTTAGAACCGATCCAGAACGTTATATTTTCTTGTTTTAAAGGGTGTTTGATAAAGTCTATAGTACAGGCCCCTAGATGGCGCGCAATGTAAAAACCTTATGTATGTAATTATATAGCAGATTGTTTGTCTAGTAAAACAAATTATATATATATATATATATATATATATATATATATGACAATCAAATTAAGTGCTGCAATATTGTTTTTTTATGTTTAAGAGGGCATGAGGGTCATCTTATTTATTTTCTTACAAAAACTCTGCATACCATTCTTTGTCCGGACAATTACACCTTTTTATAAATATTTTCCAGGGATGTTGGGTTATAGTAAACATTTCAACTACGTAATGTCCCATTTTTTGGAGGTATGTATTATACATTGTACTCACACTCTCTCTCCCCCAGTAAACCGCACTCGCCGCTTTCGGTCATGATGCAGAATCTTTGCTTGAATCCCTTGTGTTAGTTGGAGCAGGCCATCACCACTGGACTTGTGCAGCCCTGGTCTATGTATCTGGCCCTGGAGATGATGTTGCAGCTGTAGCACTGGAGACCGCAGACTGATAAAAAGAAATCTATTTACAATGGGAATGGAAAAGCCTGAGAGGGAGGGGGCGCCGCAGAGCGGCTGTTTTGATACAGCTGCTCTGTATGGTACAATAATCGACTAATTTTGTGCTTTAAATTGGGACACTAGCTCCAAACTCCAAACTGAAATCCCACCGGTAATGTGGATGTATATCATACTGCCTAGTGGATCATACATAATAAACCTGACGTCCCCTGAGGAAGGAAACCGCGTATTTCTCAAACACTTAGGAAGATTGCCTTGTATGGTACCGCTGGTAGTGACATTACGGGCATCTGTGGGAAGTAAATGTAGTACGCTACCGGAGTATCGCCACTGCGCTGGACTTCTACGACTCGGTTCCCATGTGCGTAAATTCTGCATAATTTCCACAACCGATTTCTGTGTGGAGATCGTTCAGCTTGTTGTGGGAATGTGTTAGGTGAGTTTTTTTTTAGTTTTTTTTTTATTGGAGCAAAGGCACCAAACTGGGGGATTAGCTTTTATATGGGAGCACAGACAACGGTCTAACGTATGTAGGTATGTATGCATGTATGTATGCATGTATGTACACTACCATTTAAAAGTTTGGGGTCACCCAGACAATTTTGTGTTTTCCATGAAAACTAACACTTATATTTATCAAATGAGTTGCAAAATGACTAGAAAATATTGTCAAGACATTGACAAGGTTAGAAATAATGATTTTTATTTGAAATAATTTTCTCCTTCAAACTTTGCTTTCGTCAAAGAATGCTCCATTTGCAGAAATTACAGCATTGCAGACCTTTGGCATTCTAGCTGTTAATTTGCTGAGGTAATCGGGAGAAATTTCACCCCATGCTTCCAGAAGCCCCTCCCACAAGTTGGATTGGCTTGATGGGCACGATACGGTCAAGCTGCTCCCACAACGGCTCTATGGGGTTGAGATGTGGTGACTGCGCTGGCCACTCCATTACAGATAGAATACCAGCTGCCTGCTTCTTCCCTAAATAGTTCGTGCATAATTTGGAGGTGTGCTTTGGGTCATTGTCCTGTTGTAGGATGAAATTGGCTCCAATCAAGCGCTGTCCACAGGGTATGGCATGGCGTTGCAAAATGGAGTGATAGCCTTCCTTATTCAAAATCCCTTTTACCTTGTACAAATCTCCCACTTTACCAGCACCAAAGCAGCCCCAGACCATCACATTACCTCCACCATGCTTGACAGATGGTGTCAGGCACTCTTCCAGCATCTTTTCAGTTGTTCTGCGTCTCACAAATGTTCTTCTATGTGATCCAAACACCTCAAACTTCGATTCGTCTGTCCATAACACTTTTTTCCAATCTTCCTCTGTCCAATGTCTGTGTGCTTTTGCCCATATTAATCTTTTCCTTTTATTAGCCAGTCTCAGATATGGCTTTTTCTTTGCCACTCTGCCCTGAAGGCCAGCATCCCAGAGTCACCTCTTCACTGTAGACGTTGACACTGGCGTTTTGCGGGTACTATTTAATGAAGCTGCCAGTTGAGGACCTGTGAGGCGTCTATTTCTCAAACTAGAGACTGTAATGTACTAGTCTTGTTGCTCAGTTGTGCAGCGGGGCCTCCCACTTCTCTTTCTACTCTGGTTAGAGCCTGTGTGTGCTGTCCTCTGAAGGGAGTAGTACACACCGTTGTAGGAAATCTTCAGTTTCTTGGCAATTTCTCGCATGGAATAGCCTTCATTTCTAAGAACAAGAATAGACTGTCGAGTTTCACATGAAAGCTCTCTTTTTCTAGCCATTTTGAGAGTTTAATCGAACCCACAAATGTAATGCTCCAGATTCTCAACTAGCTCAAAGGAAGGTCAGTTTTATAGCTCCTCTAAACAGCAAAACTGATTACAGCGGTGCTAACATAATTGCACAAGGGTTTTCAAGTGTTTTCTAATCATCCATTAGCCTTCTAACACAGTTAGCAAACACAATGTACCATCAGAACACTGGAGTGATGGTTGCTGGAAATGGGCCTCTATACACCTATGTAGATATTGCATTAACCAGTTAAGGACTAGGCTGTTTTACAGCTAAATGACCAGAGCAAATTTTACAATCAGTAACAATCAGTAACACATGTGCACTATATACACAAGGGGAGGAGGGGGCTGTGTAGCACCATATACACAAGGGGAGGAGGGGGCTGTGTAGCACCATATACAAGGGGAGGAGGCGGCTGTGTAGCACTATGTACAAGGGGAGGAGGGGGCTGTGTAGCACTGTACAAGGGGAGGAGGGGGGCTGTATAGCACTATGTACAACGGGAGAGGGGGGCTGTGTAGGACTATATAAGATGGGAGAGGGGGCTGTGTAGCGCTATATACAAGGGGACTGTGTGTGATGCTATCTACAGGGGGGTCTGTGGCGCGCTAAGGTGGGGTTCTGTATGGCGCTATCTACGGTGGGTCTGTATGGCACTATCTACAGGGGGCGGCTATGTGTGGGTCTATCTACAGGGGGTCTGTGTGGCACTATCTACAGGGACAGTCGTGTAATGAGGGATTCTTTCATTGATGCCTATAACTGGTGTCTATAACTGTCGTCTATTTTACTGCTGGACTTGTAATATTATAATATTTCAAAAAGTTATTAAAACTAATTTAAAATACGTTTTCTTATTCTCTTATTTAGTCGCCATATTAGCGTTTACTGAGGGTATTACTTTTGGTTATTGGATCGCCCACCATTGATGGAGACTCCCCCTGCGCCATGACTGCCCTGCTCAGGAGCTGCCAAGTCTTAAAGAGAACATTGATCAGCACTTAAAGTGCCTGGGGCAGCATCCACTAAATACAGCCCAGCTTTCACCTACACTCTTCCCTCGGGCCCCTGCACCCCATGAGACCCCCCTGCCACTATCTGTTCCCCATAGTACCCCTAATACTTGCTCCCCAGCATTTTACCGGACAATATAGCGCCGCATGCTGCACTATTTTGGTCAGGATTTTTTTACCTGCAGTGGAAGCTTCTTCGGCTTCTCTCACACTATTGTATTTCTATCGGTTTACTGTATGTGGCGGAAAAGTTCCTGACGCTTATGATAAATAAATCCATCCAACACTTTTTTATTTCCTTTGTGGAATTTCTTTAAAGGCTGCGCTTTTCCATGTATGTGTTTTATTTTTAACATGGGCCCTATGGGGGACAGGTAGCAGAGACATCCATTTTTTTTTAAACCGTTTAACGCATCTCCTGGGAGCTTTATCAGCACATACATTATATTAATAGAAATACTGTGGTGTGAAACGCGCCTAAGAGCGGCCAATGCAGATGTGAACGCAGCCCAATGCGGAAAATAATAATAAGGCTGCATTATTACATCTTTCACGAATATGGCTACAGCTAACGGTCTACTGACTCCGCCCACTTGTGCTGACTCCACCCACTTGTGCTGGCCCCACCCACAACAACGGGCCACTTTTAGATATTTTTTCCAGGGCCACTTTTAGATTTTTTTTCCAGGGCCACTTTTAGATTTTTTTTCCAGGGCCACATTAAGCTCCCAATCCACCACTGGTTATAACCATCCTCAGTTGTCAGCGGATATACTAATCATAGATTTTACAAATATGTCTGCGAGACCACCAGCCGGTAAAATAACTTATTTTTAGGATAATGAAATGTAGCATGAACAGACTACAGTTGTTATTAGGTGGTGATGATGATGATGATGATGGTGGCCAGAGTCCACTACCTCATGGAGGCCTACAAAAGCAAAAAATGAAAAGGTCTTAAAAGATCAGGGGCACAACCAGTGGCGGATTATCATTAAGGCAGTTCGGGCAGCCGCCCGGGGCCCAAGGCCGGCCGAACCGCACATGATCGCACGGCCCGGCGCTAGCGGCAGCCACATTCATTTGTATCTGAGTCCTCAGGACTTAGGTACAAATGAATACTATAGGCTGCAGCAGGTCACACTCGGCTTGCAGCCTATAAGGTGCTGGGAAGACATGATGAGGTACTGCATCACGCCGGTCTGCGCATGCGTCTAGTTCGGAGGATTCACACGCGTCCAGCTGGAGCGGCCGCCACGGGTTAAGGTAAGTAAACTGTATATATTTTTTTTTAGGTGGGGACTATCGCTGTGTATATATTCAAGGAGGGTGGGGGATTGCTCCGTTACACTATATACAAGGGGGACTGTTGGGTGGCCCTATAGACAAGGGGGAGGGTAGCGCTGTGTGGGCCTGTATACAAAGGGGGGGAGTGCTCTGGGTTACTATATACAAGGGGGGGGGGTGCTATCTGACATTATATACAATGGGGGGAGTGCTGTGTGACACTATGTACACGGGGAGGGCCCTGTAGCACTATATACAAGGGGGGGGCTGTGTGGCGCTATCCACAGCGGTATGTGTGTTCCGCTCTTTATAGGGGGCCTTTTTGGCGCTATTTACAAGAGGGGGAGGGCTGTGTGGCGCTCTCTACAGGGGGCTGTATGTCACTATCTATAGGGGGCTGTGTGTAACGCTCTCTATGGGGGGATGTGTGATATCTACAGGGAGCTGTGTGTGGCGCTATCTATGGGGGTGTGTAATATCTATAGGGGGCTGTGTGTAACGCTCTCTACGGGGGGCTGTGTGTGGCGCTATCTATGGGGGTGTGTAATATCTACAGGGGCTGTGTGTGGCACTATGTACAGGGGGCTGTGTGTATGTGGTGTTTTACAGTGTGTGGTATTATTATATTCAGGCGCGCAGTGTTTGGTGCTATTATATTTAGGGGTACAGTATGTGGCACCATGATAACTTTATTTTCATTTTTAGGTGTGGAAATGTTGGAAAAGTGAGAACTCGAAAACATCTGAGTGGCAAATTCTGGTAGTGTTAAAAATAGTTACGGCACGGCTGCGGTGCAGAAAGGGGGCCCAAGTTTGGGTAACAGCCCAGGGTCCATGGTCTACTTAATCCGCCACTGGGCACAAGCCCCCGAGACATATATTTACCCCCTCCGAAAAATAAATACTTTTTACATACATATCGGAGATAGCATATCTATAAGACTAAGGCTCCTATAGCTAGAGTGCTGAATAAAATTGGATACATGGCCCCAGCAGACCGTATCACACATGATAGGCTTAGATACATGGCCCCAGCAGACCGTATCACACATGATAGAATTAGGGCTCATTCGGACGAGCGTGATTCGCGTCCGTGTGCTGTGCGTTGAAACAACGCACAGCACACGGACCAATTGATTTCAATGGGGCTATTGACATGCGTGGCTTTTCACACAGCGAGTGTCCATTGCGTGAATCTCACTGTATGTCCTATATTAGTGTGTTTTCATGCACCTAGTCGCCCATTGAAGTCAAGACATCCGTGTGCTCTCCGTGATTTACGCAACAATTACACTGAAAAACAAAAAAAATGTGCTTGCAAGTGCGTGAAAAACAGATGCCACACGAAACGCACACTGATGCAAAACGCAACGCACAGATTTACGTGCGTTTTTTACTTATGTAAATCTGTCACGCTCGTGTGAATGTAGCCTTCGATACAGGGCCCCAGCAGTAAGTATCCTTGTACTAAAGCTCAGGGGCAAGTTTAGCATTTTTGGGGCCCCAAGCAAAGTTATATTTTGGGCTCTAATCAAGAACACCTGTAGAGAGCGCCCACACAATGCCCCCTATATATAGTGTCACAGCGCCCCTCTATGGTTCCACACACAATTCCCCTGCCGTACTTCCCTCAGTTAGTACGGCCACGGCTCCCAGTTACTACGGCTGGTCGCAATTGCGACCGCTGTAGCGTCAGTCGCCCGGCGATCCAGGGGGAACCCAGCCAAAGATCCGAGGCTTGGGCCCCGGAGGTCCAGTGCTAGCGACGCCCCTGCTCAAAGCCAAGGAGGCATGGAGTGGCAGCATGGGTGCTTTCTCTGCGCCAGTGGTATTGCAGTGTCAGCGGCCGCCATGCGATGCTACAAGCAATAGAGTAGGGACCCACTTTAAAGAGGTTGCCGTGAAGTGGCAAGTGGGCTTATGCAATTTGACCAAAATGTTAACAAAAAAAACTCATGTTCAGGTTTATAAATTTTTGCCTATCCGCCTTTAAAGAGGCTCTGTTACCAGATTTTGCAACCCCTATCTGCTATTGCAGCAGATCGGCGCTGCAATGTAGATTACAGTAACGTTTTTATTTTTAAAAAACGAGCATTTTTGGCCAAGTTATGGCCATTTTTGTAGTTATGCAAATGAGGCTTGCAAAAGTCCAAGTGGGCGTGTTTAAAGTAAAAGTCCAAGTGGGCGTGTATTATGTGCGTACATCGGGGCGTTTTTACTTCTTTTACTCGCTGGGCGTTCTGATGAGAAGTATCATCCACTTCTCTTCAGAACGCCCAGCTTCTGGCAGTGCAGACACAGCGTGTTCTCGAGAGATCACGCTGTGACGTCACTCACAGGTCCTGCATCGTGTCGGCCACATCGGCACCAGAGGCTACAGTTGATTCTGCAGCAGCATCAGCGTTTGCAGGTAAGTAGCTACATCGACTTACCTGCAAACGCTGATGCTGCTGCAGAATCATCTGTAGCCTCTGGTGCCGGTGTCCTCGCTCGTCCGACACGATGCAGGACCTGGGGCAGGAAGTGACGTCACAGCGTGATCTCTCGAGAACACGGCTGTGTCTGCACTGCCAGAAGCTGGGCGTTGTGAAGAGAAGTGGATGATACTTCTATACACAACGCCCAGCTAGTAAAAGTAGTAAAAACGCCCCGATGTACGCACATAATACACGCCCAGTTGGACTTTTACTTTTTAACACGCCCAGTTGGACTTTTGCAAGCCTCATTTGCATAAATACAAAAATGGTCATAACTTGGCCAAAAATGCTCGTTTTTTAAAAATAAAAACGTTACTGTAATCTACATTGCAGCGCCGATCTGCTGCAATAGCAGATAGGGGTTGCAAAATCTGGTGACAGAGCCTCTTTAAATCCAAGTATAACAAGTGGATGTGCGGTCCATGTCTAGTTCTACGATACCGATACCAATAACTAAATAAAACACTGACAAAATGCATGGATTTTTAGCCCAAATTTTCTCTTGTTCCCTTCAATACTGTTGCTGTTAAGTTAATGTGTATGATAAAATTTAAATAGGGACTGAAAAGTGGTTTAGTTGAATTTGTCGCCCAATATCACACCCTTGAAGTCCGTTCCGCATCTCCCATCTCGGGAAGTTGTTTCTCACTCTTCTTATCGTGCAGAAAGCCAGCAGCCTGCGATCTCCACAATACTCGCCCCGGCTGCACAATGGCATCTCCGCTTTCAGAAGTCTACCATGCAGGATTTGATTACAGGGGACCTTTCTCTATTTTCTAAAGACTATCTATGCATTACTGCCAGCCCTCCTTCCTCCTTCACACTGCTACTCAAACCCAGAGACTAATTGATTTTTATTTTCCTTGAATATAGATCTGGAGGTGTTTTTTTGTTTCGCCTTCTGTGACTAAACGTTTTTCTTTCATTTTTCAAAGCGTTAAAAAATACGCATTGAAACGGCTGCACAAAGCATGCGGCGAAAGTGAAAGGAACTGCTCTTTGAAGTTTATCCTCCTGCCAGCCAAAGGTCAAAATAATAAATGTATACCCAAATTGAAGCCTTGATGGAGTACAATGAAGGCAAAATGTTACATTTAGCCTAACCGTGATTAACTCGTTTGCTAAAGCTGAAGCAAAGAAAAAACAGCATGGGTCCTGGTGGGAGAAAAGAGCATTCAGAGGAGCAGACATAGCTGGCTCTGCTTACCCACTTTACCCTCTTTCCCACCCCCCTTCCTTTCTTTTCTCTATTCACCCACTTCATATCACTCCCTTATCCCCCCCAAAAAAGCTTAACAGCTGCAATAACTCCACGCTTGCATGGTTAAAATAGGGGAAGATTTTCCTAAATTACAATCTAATCAATATGAAGGCCAGGCAGTGGGGGATGGTGACTATGGAAAAGGGAACACAGAGGCCGCATTAGCAGCTGCCGCACGTTTAGGCTTTTTTCATTCTGACTTTGGTCTCATTAGTTATAAGCTGTCCAGTAAAGTTTTGTTATTGCCCAGAATAGCACTGTATTTTCACACGTTGAGGTGCGGTTAAGAACTGCATCAAAGCCGTATCTGTAAAAACATACATTTTTACCGCCATTTGGTGCACATATCGATGAGATTGTGGTTAAAAAGAAAACCACATTGAAAAACGCACTGAATTGTATTCAGGTGATCTGGAAAAACACAGAACTTACCACTTCTTAAAGAGGCTGTCACCAGATTATAAGTGCCCTATCTCCTACATAATCTGATCGGTGCTGTAATGTAGATAACAGCAGTGGTTTTTATTTCGAAAAACGATAAATTTTGAGCACGTTATGAGCTAGTTTAGATTTATGCTAATTAGTTTCTTAATAGACAACTGAGCGTTTTGTTTACTTTTTACCAACTGGGTGTTGTACAGAAGAGTGTATGAGGCTGACCAATCAGTGACCAATCAGTGTCCTACGCTTCTCATCGTTCCAGCCCAGCTTCTGTCACTGCACACACAGCGTGATCTCGCGAGATCACGCTGTGCTGTCATTCACAGCGAGATCACGCTGTGCTGTGAGTTAAGTCGCACAGAAACTTTACCGAAGTGTCAGGAGTGTGAATAGACATCGCGTCCTGGCTGGAGGCGATGTCTATTCACTCTCAAGACACCTCGGTAAACTTAATGTGGGTATATGTGACAGCACAGCGTGATCTCGCGAGATCACGCTGTGCTGCAATTGCAGCTAATTATGAATGAAGAGAAGTGTATGACGCCGATTGGTCAGCGACATACACCGCCTCATTACAACGCCTATTTGGTATAAAGGTAAAAAACGCCCAGTTGTCTATTAAGAAACTAATTAGCATAAATCTAAAATTGCTTATAACTTGCTCAAAAATGATAGTTTTTCAAAATAAAAATCACTTTTTTTTATTGGGTGCACAAATATGGCGGACCTGGGGGCCTTCATTAGGCCCCCAGGCAGCCATAGCAACCATCGCCCCTCCGCATTTGCGTTGCGGGGGGCGCAATGAGCTGTTAGAGGGGGTCGTCCCCTCTTTCTAACGATTTAAGTGCTGCGGTCAGTGGCGGATTATCATATGGGCGTTTCGGGCGGCCGCCCGGGGCCCGAGGCTCCCAGGGGGCCCATGGCAGCCCGAAACGCACATCATCTCCTAAATCTATTCAGCGCGCTAGCGCTGCTAACGGCTGAAGATGAGGAGGAGCAGGGAATTGGCCGGGAAATAGGTAGGACACGCCTCCCTGACAAGTGCGGCCCGCCGCCACTGAGTAACAGAACAGCGACGGACGGCTGTTCTGTTACTCCAAAGCAGCAAGAGAAGAGCCGGGCGGGCGGTCACTGGCGCTGAGGTCAGTACAGGCTTATCCTCCTGCCCAACTGGTTCCCGTCAGGGACGGGTCCTTAAAACCCGAGCCATAGACTTTCTACGGCTCGGGTTTTAACTTGCTGCCCGCGCGATCGGGCAGCTGAATGTCGGGTCTCCGGCTGTCAGTGACTGCCGGGGACCCTGAGGAGAAGATAGAAGCAGCTTTCGCTGCTTCTGTCTTCTCCGATGTCTTCTTACACAGCGTTCAATGAACGCTGTGTACAGGAATAGAGACAGCAGCAGCGGCGCTGTCTCTATTCCTCCCGGTGATCATGTGACTGGTCACATGATCGCCGGGTGCCGTTAGTGGCAGACTGTATCTGGGTCTTACTAGACCCAGCACAGCCCTGTTAGTGACGATCGTCACTGTGAGAGGGCTGATTTCCCCTGTAACTGGGGCTGCTGTGCAGCCCCAGTTACAGTGGAAAAACATGGTGTAAAACAAAGAAAAAAAATATATAAAGTTCCCCAAAGGTCTTTTTTGACCTTTAAGGGACAGACCATAGTAATAAAAAAATAATAAAGTGCAAAAAAAATGTAAATAATAAATACACATAAAATACCCACCCCAAAAAAAACGTTCCCCCCCCCCCGCCAATCATTGTTGTAACGCTAGCGCTGACCCAATTACCCTAATATAGACATGTAATATATTAAAGTTTACGGTAGACAATGGCGATCACAAACAAAAGGTCTATTTTAGGGTAAAACTATGTTATTACCCCAAAAAAATAGCTGAAACGTAAAAAAGCTTATTTTTTTACTATTATTTTCAAACTTTATGAATAAAAATTCTAAAATAGCAAAAAAGGTGTGTATAAAAATGATAAAAAACGAAACCTGCATTGTCTACGGAAAAAACGTCGCAAAAATCACGTTGGTTTTATTTTTTTTTAATAAAAATGTGTGTTTGGTGCAACTTTGTAATTACATTTTATTAAAAAATATTTTCACTTTTTGAGATACAGCTGCTTTGTATCCTGTATCCGTCAGGTCAGCAGGACTGACGGGATCAGTGAAACGGGCCCTGCGCTAAATTATAATCTTAAATGCGATAGATTTGAGGTGGATCCTGCGTGTCACTGATCCTGTCAGTCCTGCTGACCTGACGGATACAGGATACAAAGCAGCTGTATCTCAAAAAGTAAAAATATTTTTTAATAAAATCAATCAATCACACTGATACACAGACATACATTATATATATATATATATATATATATATATATATATATATAATTATAATATAACGTTTTTAAATGTGTACATAGCATTGTGGCACTATATACAAGGGGGAGCGCTGTGAGGCACTATATACAAGGGGGAGCGCTGTGTGGCACTATATACAAGGGGGAGCGCTGTGTGGCACTATATACAAGGGGGAGCGCTGTGTGGCACTATATACAAGGGGGAGCGCTGTGTGGCACTATATACAAGGGGGGGGGCTGTGTAGTGCTATCCACAGTGGTATGTGTGTGGCGCTCTTTATATGGGGGGCTTTTTGGTGCTATTTACAAGAGGGGGAGGGCTGTATGGCACTATCTATAGGGGGCTGTGTGTAACGCTCTACGAGGGGGATGTGTGATATATAGAGGGGGCTGTGTATGGCGATATCTATGGGGGTGTGCAATATCTATGGGGGTGTGTAATATCTACAGGGGCTGTGTGTGGCACTATGTACAGGGGGCTGTGTGTATGTGGTGTTTTACAGTGTGTGGTATTATATTCAGGCGCGCAGTGTTTGGTGCTATTATATTTAGGGGCACAGTATGTGGCACCATGATAACTTTATTTTCGTTTATAGGTGTGGAAATGTTGGAAAAGTGAGGAGACGTCTGAGTGGCAAATTCTGCAGAAATGAGTCATGGCCGGGAGAAGTCGTCATGAGTGCTTGACCGGATGGAGAAGAAAAGAGGAAAAAAACTACTAGAATCTGAGACGTCGTCACCTGTGAGTCACTAGATTTATAGAGAATCTGTCACCTCTCCTGACATGTTTATTATAGGAATCCTTGTATTTCACAAAAAGTCATTCTGCAGTCCAGGACTGATAGACAATTCCCCTTGTCAGGAGGTTGTGTCCCTGCACAGTGTGATCCTGTCAGTATGTAGGGACACCGCGCTGTGACAAGGGGAATCGTAACACTGTTAATGCTTGCCCAAAAAGGTAGTGTTAAAAATAGTTACGGTGAGGAAGGGGGGCCCAAGTTTGGGTAACAGCCCAGGGCCCATGGTCTACTTAATCCGCCACTGCGGGGTGGGATGAAGCCCCCGTTCCCAGTCCAGTACCTGTTTTCCTCTGCATTGGCCTCATTAGTAAATGCAGCTGTACGGAGGCCTGTTTAACCCCCTCGCTGCACTGTGTAAGGTCTCTCTGGGAAGAGCAGTGTTGCTGCTCAGAAGCTGCGTACAAACTGAAGGTACAGGTTGCTGCTATATTGTATGTAAGACAGAGATGGAACGAAGGCCTCATGCACACGGCCGTGATTTTCGGGTCGGCCAGCTGCGGACTGTCAGCCGCAAGCCGCCCGCAAATCGAGGGCCATGCACATGGCCATTATTTTCAATGAGCCTGCGGTGCGGGCTCCTGGGCCATGCATGGACCGTAAAAACTGGTCGTGTGCATAGAAATAAATGGGGCTGCAATTCTCCCGTGGATTTTCGGGGGAATTGCGCCCGCAAAAGCGCGTTCGTGTGCATGGGGCCTTATACTGTTTAGTTAGTGCTTGAACAAGCTGGATTTTGTTTGTTTTGTTTTATTTTGTGCAACCTGTATACTTCTACGCTGTCAATAAAAGCCGGAAAGGACCCGAGCTTTGGACTCTTGAAACCGGTCTGTGTCTTTGTAAAGCCTGACTTCGCTCTGGCCACTGAGCTAAATCCCTACAGTATTAATACACAGTGGCGGATCATCATTAGAGCGATGCCCAGTGGCATCGCTAGCACCAGAGGGAGCCCCGGTGCCAGCACCTGTCATGAAGCTCCCCCTCCAGCCCCCCTTCCCTGCTCTACACATCTCTCTTC
The DNA here is from genome assembly GCF_050947455.1 of Rhinoderma darwinii. Taxonomy (NCBI): domain Eukaryota; kingdom Metazoa; phylum Chordata; class Amphibia; order Anura; family Rhinodermatidae; genus Rhinoderma; species Rhinoderma darwinii. Next base: position 80,696,428 of record NC_134697.1, on the reverse strand, counting down.
CTGCTGCTAGCAGTCGGGACATGGTGGAGGGGAGACTGTCTGCCGGCTCTGTGTCGGGCTGAAGTGCTGGAGTGAAGAATCCCCAGATCAACCTGCTGAACGCCCTTCACAAATATCCTGCATAAAAGGTAAGTGCATGTGTGTTTACAATGTGTACTTTAGATGTGTATAATGTGTGTTTACAATGTGTACTTTATATGTGTATAATGTGCATACTCCGGTGTGTCTGTGATGTGTACATGTGTGTGTATATATATAGTGTGTGTGTGTGTGTATATATATAGTGTGTGTGTATATATATGTATATAGTGTGTGTATATATATATATGTATATTGTGTGTGTGTATATATATATATTACTACAGAAATTCCGCTGCAGAAAAAGCACCATTTCCTGCATTTTTGCTGCAGAAAATGGTGCGTATTTTGCGGCGTTTTTCTCATTGTTGTGGGATGATGACGTCTCCTGAAAAACGCAGCAATTCTGTCCACTTTCCGCAGCAGGAATTGACATGATTCGGCACGAGAAATACGCACCGCAGGACAAAATGTCTGGTCGGAAATTTTACGCAGCGTCTGGATGAGATTTGATAAATCTCACTCATTGTGCCGCTACTGTATTCTGCTGCGTATTTTCCGAGCGGAAAATACGCAGCAATTACGTTAAGTGTGGACGAGCCCTAAAACCGTAGCAGCAGAGTAGATTAGATGTGAGCAATTCTCATCCACACGCTGCGTAACTAAGTGGAAAAAAAGCTCAGAAATTGACCTGTGGTGCGTTTTTTTTATTCCGCAGCATGTCAATTGTATTCGCTTAATCACTGCTCATTTGTTTCAGGTTTACCCCATTTAACTCAATGGGGAGGTAAAACCGGCAACAGATAGCAGATGTTATGTAACGCAATTTCGAAAAAATAAAAATCTTATACTTGCCCAGAATTCTCTTTCTTCGTCCAGGCTAGCCTCCCGGGATGACGTTTCACCCCATGTGACCGCTGCAGCCAATCACAGGCTGCAGCAGTAATATGGGATAAAATGTCATCCCAGGGCTGCAGTGTAGCGATGCTTTGTGGCACTATATACAAGGAAGGGAGTGCTGTGTGGCACTATATATAAGGAAGGGAGTGCTGTGTGGCACTATATATAAGGAAGGGAGTGCTGTGTGGCACTATATATAAGGAAGGGAGTGCTGTGTGGCACTATATATAAGGAAGGGAGTGCTGTGTGGCACTATATATAAGGAAGGGAGCGCTGTGTGGCACTATATACAAGGGTGGAGTGCTGTGTGGCTCTATCTATAGGGGGCTGTGTGATGCTATCTATAGGGGGTGTTTATGTGCCGCTGTCTACATGCGGGGTTGGCGCTATCTACAGGGGGCACTGTGTATGTGGTGCTTTACTTTACAGTGTGTGACACAATTATATTCAGGGGCGCAGTGCAAGGTGATATTATATTTAAGGGCTGCAGAAATGAGTCATGGCCGGGAGAAGTCGTCATGAGCTCTGGACCGGATGGAAAAGAAAAGAGGAAAAAAAACTACTAGCATCTGAGACGTCGTCACGTGTGAGTCACTGGATTTGTAGAGAATCTGTCCCCTTTCCTGACATGTTTATTATAGGAAATCCTTGTCTTCCACATAACGTCTTTGTGCAGTTCAGGACTGATAGAAAAATTGGTGTTACCATTCCCCTTGTCAGGAGGATGTGTCCCTGCACAGTGTGATACTGTCAGTATGTAGGGACACAGCGCTGTGAAAGGGGAATCGTAACACCCATTTGTTAATGCTTGTGCAAAAAGGTAGTGTTAGCAATAGTTACGGCGCGGCAGTGAGGAAGGGGGGCCCAGTTTGGATAACAGCCCAGGGCCCATGGCCTTATTAATCCGCCACTGTTAATAGATGAATTTCTATGACAAGGAATGATCTCTGAATGAACGGCACACCCCACTTCATTTCAAACCATAACCACGGAATAGTAATATAATTACTAGATTTCATTAGCATGAGGATGAAATAACGAAATATGTTAATTTTTTAATAATTCTTTGTGATTTTATTTTTTATACGACGTGGAACTGCTTATACACATTTTTAGTTTGGCGGTACTACTAAAAAACAAGAGTAATAATTGAATTGTTTTTATTAGATTTTTTTATCTATACACGTAAAAACAGCACAATAGTGTGATGCATGCTAATCGGAGCGGTAAATGACCGCCTTTCAAGAATACACGTAGCCAACTTCTTCATTCACTCAGAAGGCGACCACTACACATTGTTTATGTATCTAAACTGATACCTGACGTCAGTTAATTGATAAATCTCTTACTCTTCCCTCTTTTTTTTAAAAATAAAATGTAACTGCTTTCCAGGAAAAACGCATTATTTTTCACATTTTTTTTTTGTATGTATAAAAGGATGTACTATTCGCTGTACCATTGTATGAGCCTGAGGAAGGGACCTGTCTGGTCCTGAAATGCGTAGTATGACAATAAAACGTGTACCCATGAAGATCCAGTATAGTCACCCCGAGACATAATCAGGTGCTGGGGCACGGGCAGATTCATCAAAACGAGTTGCATAAATTTGAGCGCTCATTTCTCAGATGCCCGTTTGATGATGCAAGAAACAATCTGGTGGTTGCCTCAAGCAATTGCTTCATTTTTCCTTTTAACCGGTTTTATTAAATCTCCCCCATAGCACGTAGAACTCTGTCTCATAGTTGCCAACATTTGAATTATTTTTCCAGGGACACTTGGGGTGTCTTTGGTGGATGTGTCTTATGTGACGTGGCTTTCCAGAATTTCTGCATACAAATAAACAAACAAAAATGTCTGCACTAGTTTGTCTGAGAACAACTATGGTGGCCGGTAACTCTCTGGTTATCCGGTTGAATACAGGCAGGTGATGTCTCACTTTATCTCTAGGGCTAGGCGATATGTGCTGACAACTACTGGTAGCGTAAAAAACAGTGTAGATAGTGCCACAATCAGTGCCCCTTGTAGATGGTGCTCCACACTGCCCCAGTAGATAGTAGCTAACCCTGCTTCCTGTAGATAATGCTACGTGGCCCCCTGTAGATAGTGCCACAGTGCCCTTTGTAGATATTGCCACGCACTGCTTCCTGTAGATAATTCCACAATGTCCCCTGTAGATAGTGCCACATGGCCCTCTTGTAGATAATGCCACAGTGTCCTCTGTAGATAATAGCCCAGTGCCCGTTGTAGATAGTGCCACACAACCCCGTTGTAGATAGTGCCACACAGCCCCCTGTAGATGATGGCACACAGTCCCCTGTAAATTAGTGCCACAGCCCCCCGTAGATGATGCCACACAGCCCCCCCATAGATGATGCCACACAGCCCCCCCCTAGATGATGCCACATAGTCCGCCTGAAGATGATGCCACACAGCCCCTCTGTAGATGATGCCACACAGTCCCCTGTAGATGCCACGCTTTGGCCGGGTCGTCCTCTGCTGGAGGAGACCCTGACGTCACTGTCCATAGACAGTGACGTCAGTGGATCCTCCTGGACTGGAATGTGATGTCGGGGGCAACCCCAGAGCAGGAGTCCCAGAGAGGGCCAGAGCGCGCTACTAGCACTCTGCCTGGGACTCCAGCTCTGCTCCTGACATCACTATGGAGAGTGATGTCAGGGCCTTCCCCAGCCAGAGTCCTGGAGCAGAGCTGCTTTTAGCGCAATGCCTGGGACTCCTGCTTTGCTCCTGACATCACTGTCCATATATGTAGTGATGTCATGGGCTCTGTCTATGAGCGGAATCTGAGGCCACAGCATCGGCAATGCTCTCGCCGGGGATTCCGCTGCAGGAGGTGCTCTGCCCTGACGTCACTGCCCTTATATGGACAGTGAAGTCAGGGGCTCCATCTATGAGGGGAATCCCAGGGCAGGGCATCGGCAACGCTTTGGCCGAGGATTCCGGCGCTCCAGGAGGAGCGAATGCCAGAGCAGGAAGCGGATAGTTTCCTGTTCTGCAATAGTATTCAATTGCATCTGTGTCCTGAGGAAGTATGCTGTCTGGAAATGTTTTTTTTCCCCTTTAAATTAAAACAAAAGCAAACGTAGCTATTAGTATATTTATGATCTAAAATATCTCCAGGAACATCATCATAGACAATGACTCCTGTGAGAGAAAAGTAAAATCCCTGTTATTATAAGGACTAATAATTAGGTCCTCAACTGATAGAAATACATGCGCCTCTTTTATAAAGGAATAATATGACGGTCGCAAAGCATGCTGGGACGCAGTGTGTGTTCCGGGTCAGGCAGGCAGGCTGTGCTTTGTGGTGTTGGCTATGGTTGTGTTGAAAGGTGTCCCGTCGGTCCTGTCCCCGGAGCTGCTCTATGTCTTAGCTCGAATGGGACACGGGGATGAAATCGGTGAGTGAGACAAAAAAAGTAACAAACCTAAAAGAAAGTTCTATAACGAGGAGTCCTATCGGACGTTCATGTCAATTAAATTCTGCAGATGAATCTTACGCCAGCAGGTGGCGCCAGAGGACTAGGATAACTTCATGGAAGAGGTTGTAACTATTTGTGCGTTCAGTCGGAGTACGGAAAACGTGACCGGAAAATAGCGGAATTCTCGTGTCATTTCTATCGTACGCACATGCTCCGTATTTTTTGTTATAAAGCAAAACGGCAACATTTTTTTATTTTTTTTCCAATGACTACATGGTTTAACAAATCACATTATGGAATTGAAAGAATGAAAATCAGTGTTTGTGTCACCTATGTACGAGCGTGTTTTGTCTCACGATTGGGGTGGGACATGTTTTTCCTTTAGACGCACTGAAATTACGTTTCCGAGGGAGTCAAAATATTGCGCGCAATGCCTGTTTGCCTCTGATCTACTCAGTAGTGAAGACAGAAACAATTCTTCTTTTACTGCTTTAGGCAGTTTTCACACGAACGGGTGTCAAATCGGCCATTTTTCACGGCGGATTTCATGGATCCTTCATAGACTTGAGTCTATTAGGAATCCGGTAAAACGGGCAAAAATAGGACATGTACTATTTTTTCACGGGCCGTTCACATAGTCCGTTAAAAAAATAGCCGTGTGAACAGACTCCTAGACGTGCATTTATTTTAATGCAACCGTGTGACAGTAATTAAATAAAACATCCGTCACATGGCCGATTATCCCTGTCGTGCGAATAAGCCCAAAGTTTTCTCAATCTGTAAATACACCGTTCTTAAAAAGAACTTAGATTAGGTCATAGACGTTGAACTGGTTATAAAATACAGGTAATCCTTTCACTAGAGGACACCCCTTAAAGAGGCTCTGTCACCAGATTTTGCAGCCCCTATCTGCTATTGCAGCAGATCGGCGCTGCAATGTAGATTACAGTAACGTTTTTATTTTTAAAAAACGAGCATTTTTGGCCAAGTTATGACCATTTTCGTATTTATGCAAATGAGGCTTGCAAAAGTACAACTGGGCGTGTTGAAAAGTAAAAGTACAACTGGGCGTGTATTATGTGCGTACATCGGGGCGTGTTTACTACTATTACTAGCTGGGCGTTGTGTATAGAAGAGTCATCCACTTCTCTTCAGAACGCCCAGCTTCTGGCAGTGCAGATCTGTGACGTCACTCACAGGTCCTGCATCGTGTCGGCACCAGAGGCTACACTTGATTCTGCAGCAGCACCAGCGTTTGCAGGTAAGTAGCTACATCGACTTACCTGCAAACGCCGATGCTGCTGCAGAATCATCTGTAGCCTCTGGTGCCGACACGATGCAGGACCTGTGAGTGACGTCACAGATCTGCACTGCCAGAAGCTGGGCGTTCTGAAGAGAAGTGGATGACACTTCTATACACAACGCCCAGCTAGTAAAAGTAGTAAACACGCCCCGATGTACGCACATAATACACGCCCAGTTGTACTTTTACTTTTCAACACGCCCAGTTGTACTTTTGCAAGCCTCATTTGCATAAATACGAAAATGGTCATAACTTGGCCAAAAATGCTCGTTTTTTAAAAATAAAAACGTTACTGTAATCTACATTGCAGCGCCGATCTGCTGCAATAGCAGATAGGGGTTGCACAATGTGGTGACAGAGCCTCTTTAAGTCCAAAAAATATATGCAGCTTTAAGGGACTAAAAGGGGTCCCAGAGTCTTGATAGGATATAAAAAGCTGTAAGCTTCGCTGGTTGTGGGCGGATGGGTGTAAATAAAATTGACTGGGTTAAGTAATCTGTTCTTAATCATATAATGTATGTGTAGTTCTTGCAGATGCGAATTTCCCAGTGTCCTCGATAAGTCGCTCCGGGCCTGAACTTGTGCGAGCAGACGGTAAGCTTCAGAAACATGTATATGATTTATCTGTTATGAATGCATAGGTTTTCTTTAATTTCTGCCCCAGTTATAAATATTAACTCAAAAGTATGGAGGAGCGCCCTTTAGTTAGTGGGTTCAGCCATCTCCGTTACATCAGTGGTGTGTATATATATATATATATATATATATATATATGAAGCCTATAGCAACAATCAAACTGAGCCCCCATTTTGGTGCTTGTTTGTGCCCTCTATGCTCTTTCCATGACCCTTGGGACAATTTCCCTCCACTTGTCTGCTAAGGCCCCATGCACACGAACATAAAAACACCCGTAATTACGGCCCATAGACTTCTATTGGCCACGGGTACCTCCCCGTTTGCTTACAGGAAGGTGCCCGTGCCGTTGAAAAATATAGAACATGTCCTATTTCAGGCTGTGATAACGTCACGGGCAGCCCATAGAAGTCTATGGGGCTCCTGAAAATTACGGGTGGCTACGTGTGTGCACCTGTAATTACGGGAGCGTTGCTAGGCGACATCAGGGGATAGTCCCTGTCCAGGGTGCTGAAAGAGTTAACGGATCGGCAGTAACTCTTTCAGCACCCGGGACAGTGACTACCGCTGGAGTTAATAGTATCAAAAGTTAACTTACCCAGAACTCCCTGCTTCTTCCGCCAGTCCGGCCTCCCGGGATGACGTTTCATCCCATGTGACCGCTGCAGCCAATCACAGGCCAATCACAGGCTGCAGCGGTCACATGGACTGCCGCATCATCCAGGGAGGTCGGACTGGATGTCAAAAGAGGGACGCGTCACCAAGACAACGGCCGGGGTACGTATGAACTTCTTTTACTTACAATCGCTGCGGAAACTCTGCCCCAAAGGGCTGCCCCTTCTCTCTATTCAGAACTGATTAGTGCAGAGAAAACAGGTCTGTAAATACGGGTGGAATACGGGTGACACCGGACCCGTATTTATGAGCACGGTCCGTAAATGCTGGTGGAATATGGGTCGAAAATGTGTGACAAAGGACCCGTATTTACGCCAGTATTTACAGGAGCAAAAAAAAAAATTGTGTGTGTGCATGAGGCCTAAAAATGTAGTTACTCTTTAGAGGGGAGTACTGAACAGCAAAATGGATTAGACCAACCAGGGCTGGTCCCATCTCTCCAAAGGCCCCCTCTGTTCCTCTAGCACAGTTATTGGGAACTTAAAGGGTATGCCACATTGGAGGCATATATAGGGCCGTTTTTTTACACTGGTATAACTTAGTGCAGAAATTGCATTCGTGGTTCTCCTCATCCCTTCCTAAACATTGTATTCAATTTCTTCCAATGTCTACGTAGTCAAGCACCATAAAAAAAAAAATAGTTTTATTGCATTATTTTCCACAAAAGAAACTCTGAAAGTTGTGAACATGTCTCAAAGACTGTGGGGGTGCATGTTGGGGGTTGTCTTGAAAGCGTACCTTGACTATTATTGCGCAGGAGTGTGTACTATAATAGTTCTTTCTCCAGTCCTCCTCCACGCCCTAATCGGGACAGGAAACAGAGGGTAATGGCCCCTGCCCATCATTTTTGCTGTTCCTATGGGGCATGGCAGAGAGGTTCTCTGGGCTCTGGGAACAGAGTCTAGTACATTTTAACATTTTCTCGGTTTCCTGCCTCCTTCGTGACTGCTTTGATTTGTCTATTCCCCGGGAGGTTAAGCTGAACGGTCTCAAAAAAAACCCTCAGCTCTGGTCCTCCATGATCTCCCCAGCCATGTTCCCAGTGCCTCTTCTGTGTGTATGAGACGCCGGCTGTTGGATGAAGCCACTTCCGTTGCCGCAATTCCGATTTCCGGTCTGTGGAACGCATATGCGTTCCAAAGCTAAGCTTAGTTGCTAAATTATGAAAATCTCAACGGATTGGAGGCCCTGGAGAAAGATACCCTCGGATTGGACGAAGCAGCCAAAAAAGAAATATTCCCTTCGGCCTTTCAAAATTCAGTTTTAAGACTATAAAGGTAAAAGGAAAGTCGGGGGGATGGAGTTACTCAAAATTTTACAAGGAATGGAAAATCATTACCACGAGTGCCTGGGTCTTAAATACAGTTCAAAATGGATACAAAAAAGAATTTTCTTCATATCCCCCAGGGAAGCCCAGATTTTAACACGGAAACCACATTAGAATCAGCGGTAAAAAATGCTCCCAGATCTCCCTCCATTGATTTTAATGAGCGTTCGAGGCGTATTTTTTCCCTGGAGGATTTTGTCGGCTTGCAGAAAAAAAAAAAGCGTCATGCCTTATCTTAGAGTGGAAAAAAACGATGTACGTTTTGTAGTGTTTTTTGACAGGGGGTTTTAAGTTTGCTTAGTTACAAAACTGCGGCAAAAAACGCTTGAATTACAAAATCTGTCTAAAAAGATATTGACGGGATAAATAACGTTGAAGAGTGTCCGGTTAGTTCTCTCCTTTTGGCTCTCTGCTTTTTGTTATAAGGTCAATGATTAATAATTGGTAATTCACCTTGGGTATTTTTATGTGTATATAGTGTGTCTAATGTCCGTAGCTAAAGCCGTATTTAAAGACCGCAACGCAGCGTTGACTGCAGCAGCGATACATTCACTTCCAGTGAATGAACCCATTTGTAATTGAAAGTCTGTATGAGACATTCAAACAAGTGTCCTTTGTATCATTTTAACACTAAAGAGAACACACTTTTTGTTTCTTTTATCCAGGTTTGGGAATTCCAAAACTTTTAGAGGCCATTCTCCAGCTTTTCCCACTGGACACCTATGTCCCGAGACCAGTAAGTTTTTAATATGCTATACATTTGTTTAAAATGTATGTACAGTGCATTCGGAAAGTCTTCAGACCCTTACACTTTTTTTCGATTTTGTTATGTTGAGGTCTTGTGCTAAAATAAAAAAATTCATGTTTTCACCATCATTCTGCACTCAATACCCCATAATGATAAAGTAAACAGAATTTTAGCCTTTTTTTTTTTTTTGCAAATTTATAAAAAATTATAAACTCCAATTTCGCATAGACATAATTATTCAGGCCCTTTTTCTATAACACTTGAAATTTAGCTCTGGGGGCCTCCCATTTCTCTAGATCATCTTTGAAATCATTCTACACCTTCATTGGAGTCCACCTGTGGTAAATCCATTTGATTGGACATGATTTGGAATGGCACACCCCTGTCTATATAAGGTCTCACAGCTGACAATGTATATCAGAGCCAAAACCAAGCCATGAGGAGGAAATAACTGCCTGTAGAGCTCAGCGACAGGATTGTGTGAGGGCACAGATCGGGAGAAGGGTACAAAAACATTTCTGCTTCACTGAATGTTCCAAAGAGCACAGTGGCCTCCAGAATTCCTAAATGGAAGAAGTTAGGAGCAACCAGGACTCTTCCTAGAGCTGTCCGCCCCACCAAACTAAGCAATCGGGGGAGCAGGACCTTGGTAAGAGAGGTGACCAAGAACTCAATGGTCACTCCGGCTGAGCTCCAAAGTTCCTGTGTGTAGATGGGAGAAACTTTGAAAAGGTCAACCATCACCTGAGCACTCTACCAATCTGGGCTTAATGGCAGAGTGGCCAGAAATAAGCCTCTCCTCAGTAAAAGATACATGAAAGCCTGCTTGGAATTTGCAAAAAAGCACCTAAAGGACTGACTGTGAGAAACAAGATTCTGGGTTCTAATGAAATCAAGATTTACATTTTTTTACTTCAATTCTAAGCGTCCTTTCTGGAGGAAACCAGGCACTGCTCATCACCTGCCCAATACCATCCCTACAGTGAAGCATGGTGGTGGCAGTGTCATGCTGTGGGGGTGTTTTCAGCAGCTGGGACAGGGAGACAGGTCAGGGTTGAGGGAAAGATGAATGCAGTAAAGATATTCTTAATGAAAACCTGATCCAGAGTGCTCTGGACCTCAGAATAGGCAGAAGGTTCACCTTCCAACAAGACAATGACCCTAAGCACACAGCCGAGACCACACAAGAGAGGCTTAGAGACCACTCGGAATTTCCTTGCATGGCCCAGCCAGAGCCCTGACTTGAACCCTATTGAACCTCCCTGGAGAGACCTGAAAATGTCTGTCCACCGACCGTCCCCATCTAGCCTGACAGAGCTTGAAAGGATCTGCAGAGAAGAATGGCAGAAAAATCCCCTAATCCTGGTGTGCAAACCTTGTGGCATCATACCCAAGGAGACTGGAAGCGGTTACTTCTGACAAAGGTGCTTCAACTAACTGAGTTAGGCTGGGTTCACACTGAGTTAGGCTGGGTTCACACTGAGTTAGGCTGGGTTCACACTGAGTTAGGCTGGGTTCACACTGAGTTTTTTTGCAGGAGGAAAATAATTTTGAGGAAGATTTTCCTCTGCCTGTAAACCGATTTTTGCCCGAGGCCATTGAGCGCCGCGGGCATAAAACCATGCGAAATTTGCTTTCTGTGCCTCCCATTGATGTCAGTGGGAGGTCAGAGGCGTAAATGCCCGAAGATAGGGCATGTCCCTTCTTTTTACCGCGAGCCGGTTTTTCCGCTCGCGGGAAAAAAACGCCTCCGCCTCACATTGAAATCAATGGGAGGAATTTTCGGACGGTTTTTGCCGCGTTTTGCAGCGCGGTTTCCATGTCAAACTCGCCAAAAAACTCAGTGTGAACTCACCCTAAAGGGTCTGAATACTTATCTCAGTGCAATATTTTATTTTTTCCTTTTCAATAAATTAGCAGAGATGACTAACATTCTGTTTTCACTTTGACATTATGGGGTATTGATTGCAGAATGATGGGGACATTTTTTTTTTTGTCATGGCAGGTGGGTTCACACAATTTGAATATAATTTTCTCTAAGAACCCCACTATTGTAAGTAGATTCAGCAGTAATGCATATTTATTTATTGATAGTGCTCAGGTGCCATTGGTGTTTGAAGAGTGCGGTCGCCATTTTCTTGTGTACTGTGTTGCTTTGCATTCACAGGCGTACTTGCACATGTATACACGTTTTTATTTCACTTTGCTGGAATGTGCTGGTCAAACTTATATCTCATATATATATATATATATATATATATATATATATATATATATATATATATATATAATGTGTGTGTGTGTACTAGTCCTTCTCAATTAATTAGAATATCATTAAAAAGTTAATTTATTTCAGTAATTCAATTCATAAAGTGAAGCTCATGTATTATATAGATTCATTACACACAGTGATCGATTTCCAGCATTTTTTTCTTTTAATGTTGATGATTATGGTAACAGTTAATGAAAACCCAAAATTTAGTGTCTCAGAAAATTAGAATATGATATAAGTCCAATTTCAAAAATGATTTTTAATACCGAAATGTTGGCCTACTGGAAAGTATGTCCAGTATATGCCCTCGATACTTGGTCAGGGCTCCGACTCTGCATGAATTACTGCATCAATGCGGCGTGGCATGGAGGCGATCAGCCTGTGGCACTGCTGAGGAGTTATTAATGTGGCATGGAGGTGATCAGCCTGTGGCACTGCTGAGGTGCCTTCAGCCTTCAGCTCGTCTGCATTGTTGGGTCTGGTGTCTCATCTTCCTCTTGACATTACCCTATAGATTCTCTATAGGGATTAGGTCAGGCGAGTTTGCTGGCCAATCAAGTGATACTGTGGTTATTACACCAGGTGTTGGTACATTTGGCAGTGTGGGCAGGTGCCAAGTCCTGCTGGAAAATGAAATCAGCGTCTCCATAAAGCTTGTCAGCAGAGGGAAGCATGAAGTGCTGGGAAATTTCCTGGTAGACGCTGCGCTGACTCTGGACTTGATATAACACAGTGGACCAGCACCAGCAGATGACACGGCTCCAAAACCATCACTGACTGTGGAAACTTCACACTGGACCGCAAGCAACTTGGATTGACGCCTCTCCACTCTTCCTCCAGACTCTGGGACCGAGATTTCCAATGAAATGCAAAATTTACTTTCATCTGAAAACAGGACTTTGTACCACTGAGCAGCAGTGTTGGTCCACTGTGTTATATCAAGTCCAGAGTCAGCGCAGCGTCTACCAGGAAATTCTAGAGCACTTCATGCTTCCCTCTGGTGCTGTAGAAGAGGCTGATAAGCGCTCGTCCGCTAAGCAGGAGATGTAACTAACCGCTCCTGATCTCCTGAATACAGCTGGGGTCGGAAAACATTCGGACCCCAGCTGTTTAACCCTTTGATCGCCGCAGTCCGTGCCTGCGGCAAGATAAAAGGGAACTCTCCTCTTTGATCGCGTCACTGGAAAGCCGGTGACATGATCATAGAGCAGGGAATCCCTCTGCAGTCAGCCCTGGGGACCTAGAAAGGACCCCAGGGCTGTCTGTTCAGTTTGCCTGCTGTCCAGGCGCACTATGTGCTGCCCTAACAGCAGCCTGTGTCATAGTGACACAGTATGACATATTAGCATACAGGAGTATACTAATGCATTGGAAGTATAAAATAAAGCTATAAATAAAGTTATCCCTTAATGGGATTAACTGGTTGCCGACACAGGACGAGAATGCTCGCCCTGACCGGCGGGTACTTGACGCATTAGGACGAGCATTCTTTTCCTGTGTGACAGCCGCCTCTGCGCGCGATCGAGAGTGGGGTAACGGCTGTAATCCACAGCCCCACTCTGACAGCGGAGAGGAGAGAAACATCTTCTCTCCGCCGTTAACCCTTTTGAATGCCACGATGAAAGCTGTTGGCGGCGTTCAAGGAGAGGGGACTGCACTTTGATCGCGTCACAAAAGATAACTATGACGCGATCAAAGCCCATAACTCATATGGCCAGACAGCCCAGGGTCCATTGAAGGACCCCAGGGCTGTCTGAACATATTTCCTGTTATTAGGGCATAATGAGGTACGCCCTAACAACTGCCTGTGTGCAATCAGTACACAGGCTAATGTACTGGCATATAGATCTATGCCAGTACATTAGTTACAAAATCAAAATCTAAATGATAAATCCCTTTATGGGATTAAAAAAAGTCAAATGAATGTAAAAAAAATTAATGATAAATAAAAAGTAAAAAAAATACACACACACACATTTTTTTATAATAAATAAACTTTTGAAAATATAAGTCCCAAAACATGAAATAATATAGACATATTTGATATCGCCACGAATAAAAATGTATAGAAATTAAACGATAATGTATTTGTACCAAAAAATGGTACCTACATAAAGTATAACTCGTCCCGCAAAAAACAAAGTCTCATACAACTAATCAAAAAAGTTTTGAGCATCGGGATGCAAAGAGGGAAATGTAAAGAAATTGTTCTGTCATCAAGGCCATAATTGGCCGTGTCCTTAAGGGGTTAAAAAAAAAAGTAACAAAAAAATTAATAAATAAAAAAAATTCCCCCAAAAAACCTACACATATAAGGAATCTAAACGACCGTAATAACCTGAGGAATTAATCGAATGGGTTATTTAGCGTGAAACGTGAACGGGATAAAAAATAAACAAGAAAAACTATGCAGAGAACTGCTTTTTCCTATATTCATGCCTTAAAAATATTTTCTTTCTACCTCTAAACTGTGAAAAAAAATAATACAATTTCTCCTGCATAAAACAAGGCCTCATAGGGCCACGTCAATGAAAAAATAAAAAAGTTATGGCTGCTGAAAGGCAGAAAGCTAAAAACGGAAAAATGTAGCTGGTCATTAAGACCTTTTCAGGCCCGGTCATTGAGGGGTTAATGTTTAAAGTGCAGTGATTTCGGCTTGTTTCCAAGATTCTAATGCGGTCTTTCTCTTATGACGCCAAGCGTCTTTAATTAATTCACGCTATATTTCTCTTTTTATTGTCCTTAGACATCAAAGTGTATTATCCTTCTAAGAACAATTGACCTCAGTGATTTGCTTACCGCGCCTAAATCAAGACCAAGTGTCTCTCTCTAGTTTGTGTCTTTATTTCAGTATCCTCTTTTATATTATCATTAAACTTATACGTGTAAAAAGTGTTTTATACATACATATATTTATTATAATTTTTATAGTTAATTGTCACATTTAACAGCTTTTTTATTAGAAATAAAAGTGTAAAAAGTGTTTTTAAGAGATGTTGAATTTTTTTATTTTTATATATATATATATATATATATATATATATATATAATTGTGACACCGGGTCGGATAACCAAAAACGTCCGAAAATGCCTCCCATTGATTTCAATGGGAGGTGAAGGCGTTTTTTCCCGCGAGTGGTAAAAAGCGCTCGCAGGAAAAAGAAGCGACACGTCCTAACTTTGGGCGTTTACGCCTCTGACCTCCCATTGACATTAATGGGAGGCAGAGAAAGCATATTTTGCATGTTTTTGCCTGTGGCGCTCAATTGGCGCGAGCAAAAAATGGCACGAAAAACGCGGTGAACTGCGTGCAGCCAGATCAAAATCTGCCTCAAAATTCCAAACGGAATTTTGAGGCAGAATTTCCTGCCTGCAAAAAACTCTGTGTGAACAGGGCCTTAGCTTACCCTGATTATTGTCCTTATAGGAACAATTTACCCCAGTGATCGTATATTTCTATACCAGAAAATGATTTCCTCCCCCCCACCTTCTTTTTTTTTTTTTCTTCAAATCAGGGGCATGTGTCATTCCCCATATCCTATTCTACCCATTTCCAATACCCTTATTTATCACATTATAGGTAACTGATTGTCTCATTGACCTATAAGGTACCACTCCTTTTCAATAAACAGCCGCGCATCCTTCGCTTCAATTAAAGTCACTATTCCACCAACTCTGTTGGTCATCCTCAAAGACGCAGGATATGCCAAAGAAAACTTAGTCTTCTTCTCAAATAATTTGGAACATAGCGGTGAAAATGTTCTCCTTTTTATTTGCCGTTTTGGCGGAATAGTCAGAGAATATAAGTAATTTTTTGCCGTAAATAATTAGAGGTTGGTTTCTCCTGTATTCCAGCATTCCATTTTTTTATTCCTGCATTCTGTCAACTTCGCAATCACTGGTCGTGGGCCCTTGTTATCCTCCATGGGGCCAATTCTATGTATTCATTCAATAATTTTTTATTGTTTTTTAATTTCTCCATTCAAATTCAAAGCATTGGGAATTTTTGTTGCGATATTTTTTAATCTCTCTGAAGCGACAGATTCTGGCAGACCAATTATTCTTATATTATTTTGCCTTGATCTATTTTTGAGATCTTCAACCTTCATTTTCAGCCATTTATTATCTTTGTTCAGCCCCTCAATAGCAGTATGTATTGCCTCTGCCTTGTCTTCCATAGTTACTATTGTAACGTCCGTGGTCACTGACCATGAACTCCTCCCATCCTGTCGACGCCCTTCTCTCCAGAGATGTCGGCACTGTGCTGTTCTGCAGTGACCACTAGGGTGCGCTCGCGAGCTCAGTCCAGCCTTAAGGAGCCAGAGCGCACACATGTCTGAGATTGAGCTGATTGCTCCCAGATCATCCTGGACTATAAGAAGGGCTCTGTCCCTTCCTGCATTGGCTGAGCGTTGTTGTCGTTACCTAAGTTTGTCTCTGCAAATGGTCCCCTAAGTGTCTCCAGTTCCCAGTGTTCCCCGTTCCTGTAACCTGTATTCCTTGTTATCCTGGTCAAAATGTCGTATTCCGTATCTGAAGCTACCACAGGTACACCTATTTGAACTATAGACTTGACCTGAGTCCTGTTGGCCAGCTGCCATACCGTCAAGGCGGTACGGCCCAGTGGGTCCACGCACCCTTCGTGACAAGTATTTTCTGTTCTAAAAAGTCCAGTCTAGTTGATTACGCTCCCATGTCCTCTTTAAAAGCCTGAGTAATAGATTTCTCCACAGTCTCATGCAGGGACGGTAACATGCCTTTTATAGCATCCTGTATACAATCTTTAATATGCTTTTGCGTCTCCTCAGATAAAACACTCTCCTCTCCCTTTCCTCGGCCTGGGGATTTCTCCACACATATCCGCCCAGACTCTCTTCTATCGTCTTTCAAGGGATTTTTTTTCCTATTTTGGGTGCCATTTTTTATTCAATAATTTTTTGCCTGGATATCTGGTTTATTTAACAGTTCACATGAGGCAATATATTTCCACCAATGCTATTGCCACCAGATGTCTTCTATCTTATAAATCTTCTAAGTTTGATTTGATCTTGTCATAGGACGAAAATGGATCTATGGTTTTGCTTTATTGTAGAGCCATGTTTCATTTTGGAAATGTCAGTATTTCGGCACACAGATTACACAGAGCAGCTTAAAGGGTGGAATTTTGCAATAAAAAGTTAGCTAAAAAAGACAAAGCCATTAAGATAGGGCTAGCACCGTTAGCCACGTCACATTTCTCATTTTACGGACCGTTTCCTGAGACCCGGGGCTGATTTCCTAGCTCCTCATGTCTGCAATGTAAACGATGTCAGGGCTATCAAATGGCGTCCGCAGCACCGGGTAACAAGCAGCGAGTGGCGGCCGTGATCACTGCGTCCCCAAGGTCTCCAGAGCTTGCCAGGGGGCTCAGCCGACTATGGACTATGGAGGCACGGCATGGCCTGAGATGGAGGAGAGGGGAAGAGACATGCGGAGGAGGCGAGAGAGCGGGCAGACGCATGCACGGTCGTCCTACGTCATGACCAGAAGTCTCGATGGAATCCCAGGAGTTGTAGTTTCTGCAATTGGAAAATACTGCGATTCCTCCATTTTCTCTTGGGTTTCGTTTTTACATCTTTCACTGTGTGGTAAACGACAACTTAACTTTATTCTGCTGGTCAATAAGATTACGGCGATACCAAATTTATATCGTTGTTTTTTTTTAATGTTTTACTCTTTTTACAATGGAAAAACTATTCGCAAAGAAATGTTTTCCATATTCTGAAAGCCACCACTTTTTTTTTTCGTTGAATGAGCAGTGTGAGGGCTTTTTGTGGCACGAGCTGTGCTTTTTATCAGTACCATTTTTTTGGTACATACGACTTTTTGATCACTTTTTATAAAAAATTTTTTTTTACCACCAAGTTGACTAAAAACAGTGATTTTGGCGTATTTTTAAAACATTTTCTTTTTACGGCGTTCACCATGCACATTAAATAATGCTATACTGTAAGGCTATGTTCACACGGGGTATTTTGCCGAGTTTTTTGACACGGAAACCGCGTCGCAAAACTCGGCAGAAACGGCCCGAGAACGCCTCCCATTGATTTCAATGGGAGGCGTCGGCGTCTTTTTCCCGCGAGCAGTAAAACTGCCTCGCGGGAAAAAGAAGCGACATGCCCTATCTTCGGGCGCTTCCGCCTCCGACCTCCCATTGACTTCAATGGGAGGCAGGAGAAAGCGTATTTCTCGCTGTTTTATGCCCGCGGCGCTCAATGGCCGCGGGCCAAAACGGCGCGATAATTGCCGCGAAAATCGGCGTGCAGGGAGAGGAATATCTGCCTCAAAGTTCCAAACGGAATTTTGAGGCAGATATTCCTCCCCCAAAATACTCCGTGTGAACATAGCCTAATAGTTCTTTACATTACTTCAGAGGGTTTTTGTTTTTTTCCCCCACTATTAAACTTATAAACTTTTTTTTTATGTACACCTTTTTAGTCCTCCCTAGGGGACTTGAACCAGCAATCATTAGGTCGCGGGTACAATACACTGCAATAATAATGTATTTTTTATAGGCTACTGTTAAGCCCTGCCAGAGGCAAATAAATTAAATGTGGCATAAAGCTTTTCACTAATATGCACAATATCATAAAAAAAAAGCCTAAGTAGTGTTATTTCCGATTTTTTATTATTTTATTTTTTTTTCCCCTTTCATATGAACTTGATTTTTTTTTTCTTTTGCTATACAGGCAGCTGTAATGGATCTTGTGAACTGCGATAAGATGAAAGACTTGAAGACACCTGTGTGGGATGAGTACAAGACCCTGCTGTCGAATTCTGGATGTGAGGTCGGGTTTATTTGCTGTCCTGTAATTACACATAAAGGATAGCAGATTGTGACCGTTTTTTTCTTTAGATAATAATTCGGGTATGTTCACACGGCTTATTTTCGTCTGTTTTTCGGGCCGTAAACGGCCGAAATACGTCCAAAAGAAAGCGGAAGCCGAATGCCTGCAAACATCTGTCCATTGGTTTCAATGGGAAAAACGGCGTTCTGTTCCGACGGGGCGTTTTTTTCCGCGTAAAAAAACGTCAGCGAAAAAGAAGTGCATGTCACTTCTTGAGCCGTTTTTCATTGACTCTATAGAAAAACAGCTACATAAAAGGGTGTAAAAAAACGCAGCGAAAAACGCGAGTTGCTAAAAAAACGGCTGAAAATCAGGAGTTCTTTTCCCTTGAAAACGGCTCCGTATTTCCAGACGTTTTTTATTAAGCGTGTGCACATCCCCTCACCCTCGCAATTGATAAGAGGTATCCGAGTGTTAGATGGGAGATAAAAATACGGTATTTCAAACTGATGGCTACATTAGAATGGCACTAAACTCCTTTCCGACATTTGTCATAAGTATTTAGAGTGAAGCGGTTTGGCCTACTGCTCACTAAACTTATTTTTGCGGCTGCAATTTATCTGTGATTTGTAAATCCGGACTGCAAAAACTCAGGACAAGTGATTTTACGGTCCAGATTTGCAGATTCACCAATACAGTTGAATTGAGTTTGGATGACACACTGGTGCACACCAAGAGTTTCTGCGGTCCGACGAAACACAGCAGACTGCAAAACCAATACAGTTGTGTGCATGAGGCTTTTTCCTTTTGTTAAAATAGTAAAAAAAAAAAGTTATGACAGCTGCTGTCCCTCCCAAGGGGAGGTTGTCTGACGAAGTGCTGGGGGCTCTATGGGAGGGATATCCTCCCCCACAGAGACGTCAGAGTCAGACACTCAATTAGTTATTTTACCTCAAGGGGAGGGGTTTCTGACTACTTAAAAGGGGTTTTTCCCACCAGGGACATTTAGGACCTATCCACCTCTGGGACCTGCACCTATCTCTAGAACCGGGCCCCATAAACCACGTTCTACCTCTTTCTGCTCTCGCTGCCTCCCGGCCACTTCCTGACATCATGGTCGGGAGTTACGAAAACGGCGTAGCTTGCTGAGCTACACGGTTTCCGCAAGTCCCATAGAACGGAATGGTAGTTACGGAAACCGCGTAGCTCGCATGCTACGCTGCTTCCGTAAGTGCCATTCACTACTATGGGAGTTACGGAGAGTTACGGAACATCCATGAAGTCAGGAAGTGGCAGCGAGAGCAGAAAGAGGTAGAACGGGGTTTAGGGGGCCCGGTTCTATGGATAGGTGCAGGTCCCAGAGTTGGGACCCACATCTGACAGGATCCACAGGATATGTCATAAAAGTCCTTCATGGGAAAACCCCTTTAAAGTGTAACTAAACTTCTAAAAAACTTTTGACGTGTCATAATGGAATGTCAGAAGTTTTGATCGATGGGGGTCCGAGCACTGAGACCCCTATGGATCGCTAAAACAAAGTGGCAGGAGCACTCAGATGACCGCTGTGCCACTTCGTTTCTCGGAAAGCCAAGCAAGCGGTGTACGGACATACACCACTCCGAGGTATGCCGATCAGAAACGAATCGGCGCAGCATTCAATCAGCGCTTCTGCCACTTCACTTTAGCGATCGGTGGGGGTCTCGGTGCTCGGAACCCCAACCGATTAAAAGTTCTGACATATCACTATGACATGTCAAAAGTTTTTTTAAACGTTTAGTTACACTTTAAAGAGAGGTATTACATTTTTTTTTACTATTATTATTATATTCCCTTTTTTTTTTTCTTTAATAAAACAGTATCAGTGTGTTTGGTGCAACTTTCTAAATACTTTTTATGAAAAATGATTTTTACTTTTTGAAATACAGCTGCTTTATATCCTGAATACAGAGCAGCTGTATCTAGTGCTAAAACCTGTATCCGTCAGGTCAGTGGCACTGATGGGTACAGTGTAGCGGGTTGGGGGGGTTGAATTGCGTGTGAAGGGGAAGGAGGGGGCCCAAGTTGTGTCAACAGCCCAGGGCCCATGGTACACTTAATCCGCCGCTGCACCAAATACACTGACATTTTTAATAAAAAGTAAATCACTTTCAAAGTTTTACATAGCCTTTAACCCAGTGGTCTCAAACTCGGCCGGGTAAGTGAAGTGGGCCACATATAGAAAAAATGTGAAGTTGACGGGCCACATTACTTTCAAATTTGATGAAAAATTATTGTTAATTAGTTATTTGAACTGCTATACCATTACTACATTACTATTACAATACTATATTACTATAACAATAATATAATACTACATTACTATAACAATACTATAATATTACAATACTATAATAATACAGCTTGGTTTAAACATAACGGAAATTTGTGAATTTTTTCCACGTGCTTAGTTTAACTAACCAGTTTTCCAGTTTAAATGTCGCTAAATGCAGTCCGGCAGCTCAGTTGGCAGCGTTTGGCAGACACACTGTCAAGATTTGGCAGCCCCTTTAGATGGTGCCACAGAGCCCTCTCTAGATAATGCCACACACTCACCCGTAGATAATGCCACAGTGCCCTCTAGATAATGCCACAGTGCCCTCTTTAGATAATGCCAGCCCCCAGATAATGCCACAGTGCCCTCTGTAGATACTGCCACACAAATATAATGTCACAGTGCCCTCTGTAGATGCCATCCTCGTAGATATTGCCACAGTGCCCTCTGTAGATAATGCCACAGTGCCCTCTGTAGATAATGCCACAGTGCCCTCTGTAGATAATGCCACAGTGCCCTCTGTAGGTGATGCCACAGTGACCTCTGTAGGTGATGCCACAGTGCCCTCTGTAGGTGATGCCACAGTGCCCTCTAGGTGTCCATATATGGACAGTGACGTAATGGGCTTGCCCAGAGCTGGAGTCCCGGAGCAGAGCCGCTTCTAGCACTTTGCCTGGGATTCCAGCTCTGTTCCTGACATCACAGTCCATATATGCACAGAGATGTCAGGGGCAATCCCAAAGCTGGAGTCCTGGGCAGAGCGCTAGTAGCGCGCTCTGCCTGGGACTCCAACTCTACTCCTGACATCTCTGTCCATATATGCACAGTGATGTCATGGGCACAGTGTCTGCTCTGGGACTCCGGCTCTGGGAAAGCCCCTAACCACATATTCCCCAGAGTCCCGGAGCAGAGCTTATACTAGCGCTCTGCCCAGGACTCCGGCTCTGGGGAAGCCCCTGACTTCGCTGTCCATATATGTCCCTAACGGCTCTGTTTCCCGTGGGCCGCAGATGACCACCTCAGGGGTCGCATGAGGCCCGTGGGCCGCTTGTTTGAGACCTCTACTTTAACCTTTACTAGGTGCACTAAAATATTTGCATATCGATATGTCTTCAATCTAAATAAAACGGGGAATAGATTGATAAGGATGCAAAGTGGATAAATATTGCTCTTGCCTACCACATTCTTTATATCCCTAGATATAGGAGACAGTGGTGAAATGTCTGCTAAAATAGAGGCTAATCACTGGTAGAAATGAGATATCTCAGTCTACACTCTATATCTATTATCTGCAGAACATCGCAGTGGTGGTAACCTTACCAAAGAAGAACATTTTCTCGCGGAAGTTGAATTTAAATCTCAGCAGGGCAATAGAGGACTACGTGATTGATGGTGAAGAGTGATCGTTTGTCCTTCAAGTGTGTGCAAGTGGCCACCTTTTACTGTCTCACGACGGCTGTCCCCCTTTGAAGGGCCAACCAATTGTGTCTAAAATAGATGTCATTGCCGGGAAGTCAATGACTACATAGACTGTATCGTACGACCATGTGTGATGACCCTACCATCATACGTAAGGGATCCGTATGATGTGCCCAGGAGACTAGTGACCACTGACACCCTTTTGGCGAGTCTGGATGTGGAAGCCTTATACAACTCCATCCCCCGTGACACAGGGTGGCAGGAGATTAGTCACTTTCTCCGCACTAAAGAAACATATATGGAGGTGCATAATTAATTTGTACTTACCTTGATGTAATTTTATCTTTTTGATGGACAATTATTGCACCAGCTCAGAAGTACTGTGATCAAGAAGCCCCTGTTCTACCACAAACACAAATTTATTCCTGGACTGGTGGGAAGAAAGAATTGTTTTTTCAGAGTTGCTGAAACAATGGACATCATTTGTGTCACTGTTAGGCCCCATTCACACACATGTTTTATCTGTAATTACAGACCCATTAATTTCTATTGGCCACAGACCCCTTTCAGTATTTTTACGGATGGGTGTCCGTGCTGAGAAAATTATAGAACCTGTCCTATTCTTGTCAGTAATTACGGCACAGACTCTCCCATAGAAGCCGTTACGGATGTGCATTTGTAAACCGTCCGTATTTACAAAAGCGTTGCTATGCAACATGCTGGTGACCTCATTTGTAGCCTCCCTTTTTTTACGGATCCGTATATACGGATCAAATGCGGATGCGTTACGGACCGTATTTGCGGATACCGTTTCATACATACGGATAAAAATGCGGATGACTACGGATCCGTATTTACGGAATGATGAAGATACGGTCGTGTGCATGGGGCCTTAAGATATCCACAACATACTGATATTATGGAGAGGCACTGGAGCAGCCATACAGGGACGATATCTGTCTCAAATTAATTTCACAAATTTGTGAAAGGACAACATCCTTTCCGGGTTTAAGCAGGAGGACGGTACATTTTTGACAACGATCTTTCGAAAATCTACGGCAACAGATAATTTACTGAGGTGGGCGAGACACCATCCATTTCCACTGAAAAGAGTGAATACGAAGGGACAAGGATGAATGCTTCATCTGTCTCTCAATTCTATAAAAAAGAAAGAGAAAAAGAGATTTGCAAGGAGAAGATGCCCTAAACCGTTCCCCTTTCGAGCATACCCTGACCCAACCAAGATCTACCTTGGCACCTATAGGAAAAATGAGTCCGGATCAACACATTAGGCTCATGGGGACCATTGATAATAAATCAAAGAAAATAAATCTTAAATTGGACCCTGACATAGAGAGAATTGTTACTGGTTACCCACCAGTGACATATCGTTGTAGCAGAAACTTGAGGGACTGTATTGTACGTAGTCATCTAGCACCCCCACCGCTCGTTAACGATTCTTCCGCAGGTTCCCCTGGTTAGGGAGCATCAGCCTTACAGGGACTGTTGGGTCCCTTACAACATGGTTAGGAAACATCTGCCTAACAGGGACTTTTAGGCTCATGCACACTTAGCAGAGTTGTTGCGGATTGGTGTGCGGAAAATCGGCAGCAGACAACTGTTGCAGGCATATGACCGAGAAGAGAAGAAATGCCAACAACCAAGAACATGTAGAAAAATAGAAAAAATGCTTTCATGAAAATGACACATAAATACATAATAATAAAAAGAATCCATAAACCAACAGGTTAAAAAAGACTAACACGCCATGCAATATACAAGAAAGGTAACGTCTAAAGTGGACGAGCAATAGTGACAACCAAATGGTATGATCTAATGATCAGGGTACGTAAATACATAGATATGAGTAGATATAACTGACTACAAATGTGTGTCAGATAAAATAATTAGAGAGCAAGTATATACTCTAAGGTACAAAAATAGTACCATAAATGAATAACATTAGTGGATGAATACAAAAAAATGTGTGAAAATGAAGCACATACCCATTGATCAACCAGATGAATGCACGGCGATATGTCTGCCCCAACGCGCGTTTCGGCGCAACTGCCTTCTTCTGGGGGTCCAGACTGTTGCAGGCAAGTGGATGGGATTTAAAAAATCTCATCCACATGGTGCTGAATGTTTTCCGCATTAGAATCACCGCATGCTGCTAACTCTTAAATCCACAGTATTCTTATTCTGTTCTGGATGTTCACGGCAGATTTCACCCTTTTAAATGTGGAGGAGGTAAAATCTGCACGTATCATGCGGCAGAAATTCAGCGGAAACGCTACGGAAAGTCTGCAACATGTTTGCCACGTGTGTCGGTACCCTTAAATGTGGATCATGTGAGGCGTGTGACTTTTTACACCAAAGTAACCGGTTTAGAAGGGCTACTACAAGGATTTTAATACCAAAAAATGTTAATTTCTGAAATGTAAATCACATGGGTTGGTATATTTTTGATTACCTGTCAATGATCACTTAATTATGTAGGGAAAACCAGTTCAGGAGGTGGATCCTTGAACATGTAGGTAACAAAACAAGAAAATATAATATCCCAGTGGCAAAGCATGTATGGGCACGTCATGGTAGAGCTACGCAAGGAGGCACAATAGATTTATTTTTATAAAGGTCTGTCAAACCTCAAGGCCTGTATGATGACCTCTTGTTTGTCCCTTTTGTCTGACCAATAAGTTGTGATCAGCTATTACTAGTCCTTCTCAATTAATTAGAATATCATCAAAAAGTTAATTTATTTCAGTAATTAAATTCAAAAAGTGAAGCTCATGTATTCTATACATTCATTACACACAGAGGGATCTATTTCCAGCATTTTTTTCTTTTAATGTTGATGATTACGGGAACAGTTAATGAAAACCCAAAATTTAGTGTCTCAGAGAATTAGAATATTATATAAGCCCAATTTCAAAAATGATTTTTTAATACCGAAATGTTGATGTATTGAAAAGTATGTCCAGTATCTGCCCTCAATACTTGGTCGGGGCTCCGACTCTGCATGAATTACTGCATCAATGCGGCGTGGCATGGAGGCGATCATCCTATGGCACTACTGAGGTGTTATCATCTTCCTCTCGACAATACACTATAGATTCTCTATGGGGTTTAGGTCGGTGAGTTTTCTGGCCAATCAAACGCAGTGATACTGTGGTTATTACACCAGGTATTGGTACTTTTGGCAGTGTGGGCAGGTGCCAAGTCCTGCTGGAAAATGAAATCAGCGTCTCCATAAAGCTTGTCAGCAGAGGGAAGCATGAAGTGCTGGGAAATGTTCTGATAGACCCTGCGCTGACTCTGGACTCGATATAACACAGTGGACCAGCACTGCTGCTCAGTGTCCAGAGTCCTGTTTTCAGATGAAAGTAAATTTTGAATTTCATATGGAAATCTTGGTCCCAGAGTCTGGAGGAAGAGTGGAGAGGCATCAATCCAAGTGTCCTGCGCTCCAGTGTGAAGTTTCCACAGTCAGTGATGATTTGGGGGCCATGTCATCTGCTGGTGTTGGTCACTGTGTTATATCAAGTCCAGAGTCAGCGCAGCGTCTAGCAGGACATTTCCCAGCACTTCATGCTTCCCTCTGCTGACCGCTTTATGGAGATACGGATTTCATTTTCCAGCAGGACTTGGCACCTGCCCACACTGCCAAAAGTACCAATACCTGGTGTAATAACCACAGTATCACTGCGCTTGATTGGCCAGCAAACTCGCCTGATCTAAACCCCATAGAGAATCTATAGGGTATTGTCAAGAGGAAGATGAGACCCCAGAACCAACAATGCAGACGAGCTGAAGGCCGCTATCACAGCAACCTGGGCTTCCATAACACCTCAGCAGTGCCACGGGCTGATCGCCTCCATGCCACGCCGCATTGATAACACCTCAGCAGTGCCACAGGCTGATCGCCTCCATGCCACGCTGCATTGATAACCGCTCAGCAGTGCGACAGGCTGATCGCCCCATGCCACGCCGCATTGATAACACCTCAGCAGTGCCACAGGCTGATCGCCCCATGCCACGCCGCATTGATAACACCTCAGCAGTGCCACAGGCTGATCGCCCCCATGCCACTCCGCATTGATAACCGCTCAGCAGTGCCACAGGCTGATTGCCTCCATGCCACGCCGCATTGATGCCATAATTCATGCAGAGTCGGAGCCCCGACCAAGTATTGAGGGCATATACTGGACATACTTTTCAGTAGGCCAACATTTCGGTATTAAAAATAATTTTTGAAATTGGGCTTATAGAATATTCAAATTTTTTGAGACACAACATTTTGGGTTTTCATTAACTGTTCGCTATAAACATGAACATTAAAAGAGAAAAATGCTGGAAATAGATCCCTCTGTGTGTGATGAATCTATAGAATATATGAGCTTCACTTTTTGAATTGAATTACTGAAATAAATTTAACTTTTTGATGATATTCTAATTCATTCAGAAGGACTAGTATATTGAGAGATTGCGAGATTTAATGTACAAAATATTAATCTGGTTCCCTATAAGTTTAGAAAAGACGACGGCTTAGGGGCGATCTAATTTCAATGTACAAATATATAACTGGACAGTTCAGAGATCTTTCTAATGATCTTTTTACACCTAGGCCTGTAACAATGACAAGGGGCATCCTCTACGTCTAGAGGACAAAAAGGGTTCATCACCGTCACTGACAGGGATTCTTTACTGTAAGAGCAGTGAGACTATGGGACTCTCTGCCACAGGATGTTGTGATGGTTGATTCAAGAAGGGCCTTGATGCCTTTATTACAGGTTATAAATACTAGATTCTGGAGATCGATCATTGATCCAGGGATTTATTCTGATTGTCATATTTGGAGTCGGGGAGGAATTTTCCCCTAATGAGGCAATTGCCATCAACCTCATGGGGGTTTTGCCTTCCCCTGGATGAACGCGGTAGGATTATAGGTTGGACTTAATGGACCTGTGTCTTTTTTTAGACTTTGTCAACTATGTGTGTGTGTGTGTGTGTGTGTGTGTGTATATATAGCTGTGACTTTTGCGTAGATCACTATTGAAGAAAGGTTTATAACATTATTTCTTTGGGATAAATGGACAATTACACTGACTTGCTTAAATCTTCTCGCAGGCTCCGCTTGAACAAGTTGAACGATTTGCTTTCTATGAACGAGCAAAGAATGCTTTTGCCGTGGTGGCTACTGGGTAAGTTTTTGTAGGTCTGTTATTAGTATAGTCATATCCAGTGAATGTAAAAAGGAGCCAGTTTTTTTTTTTGTTTTTTTTTTTGCAAGCCAGTGTGCTTTCTAAAGTACATTTTCAAACTTCCAATTCATTTTGTCAGCTGACTTTTTTTTCTTAAATAAAATTAAAAACTGAGAAGGCTGTACTTCCTCCCTGGAAGACCAGATTCCTCCACTGACAGCTATGTTGGGATTCCCTCTTCAAGAACGACTAACTCCTTGCAAGCCAAGGTTGATGACTTGGAGAATTGGCTCCGCCGCAACGACGTTCAAGTGGTGGAGCTGCCAGAGCGCATGGAGTGTCAGCATCCTGAATACTTTGCAGAGCGCTGGCTCAGGATGCTATTTAGAGAAAACTTATCTGCGGCCTTTGTTGTTGGGCGAGCTCATGGGGTCCCCACCAGACCACTTCCATTTGCCCTTCCTAATGTGGCTCCACAATTGTTAGGATCGTGACCCTGTTCTCACATTGGCCCACCAGAATCGCACAATCTTTCTTCCCTGACTTTTCCATCAAATTGCAGAAACGCAGGGCCACTTTCACTGCAATGTAGAAGAGGATGAGGGCCTTCCTTGCCATCTGAGAGTGGTCTGGAAAAAAACGCTCCCATTTTTTTTAAACCACTGAAGGTTTCTTTTTGGTTGAATGGCTTGCTAGGCCCATTGGAACACAACTGTTGAATTGTACAACCCATCTGCAACATAATTCGCAGACTGCCTGGTACGTCACCGGGGGCCTTTTGGAATCATTTTTGCTTTCCCGCACCGGCCTACATGATGCTAGATGCTCCTCTACTGTTGCACACTTTCACAGTTGATAGCCACCAGCTCTGCTGGAAACGTATTAACATTTAATTAGTGAACCCCACAACTACCAATTTTTGTTGCTCCAAACCTACCTTGTTTTGGTATAGTGTAGTTGGGGAGGTAAAGGATTTTATTTTTCCAAGAGAATTTGGCTATGTTTACTCAGTCTCCTCAGGTTTGGGCAATTTTTCTTTTTTTTAACTTGTTTATATGTCTCCATAGATTCTAGGACTCTGCATTAATGGCAAGTACCCGCTGCCAATATCTGACCTAGTATGCGCTTTTTTTCTCTCTGTTGTAAACCAATGCCTTTGATATGTTTGTATCTCTCGCATATTGCTCTTACGCCTTATCACACTGGGCGCTTCTATCCCCCTTCTATACCACATTTAAAACATATTGTTTGAAATGTATGTGGGATGAATAATCCCTTTAAATGCAATTAGGTTTTTTTCTTTTGTGCAAAACAAGAGTTTTGATATTTTAGGTCTTCTGAAAATCCACTTGCTGCCACTATAGTTACCTGCTTAGAAAAGGAGACTGGTGGGATGGATGCATCACTCTTGCCATTTATTTATTCTAAGGGAGTCTCTGTTTTAAGTGCGTTATTCTGTAAAATTTGAGATTAAATTGGTCATGTTGGATCCAGAAGGAAGAATCATTCTTTTGTCATGTGTGGTTGATATCCGTAAAATTCTATTAGTACTATTTTATAATCCACCTCCAGCTGATTTTGGATTATTTAATTTGACTTGACTTCCCAGACTATATGCTCTTGTGTAGCGGGGACCTTAATCTAATCTCTGATCCCCTCTTAGATTTTCCTGCTCCTTACTTAATGCTTCCACCCGCGTTCCCACCCCTCTTAAGAAATGGCTGTATGAAGAACACTGGTTGGATTATTGGAGACATCTTAACCCTGGGTCAAAAACTCTTTCATTCTATTCTTCCTGTCACAGATCACTATCCGGAATTGATGTCCCCTTAGCTCCTCCCTGTACAAGCACTCATATTCTAGATGTGCAATTCCTGTCTAGGGAAATTTTGGACCACTCCGCCAAATTTGCCTATCTATGGACCCCCCAGTTTTACCTCCTCCATAGCAAATACACCAATTTTGGTTATCCCAATTTCCACAGCCAGAAAGGGCTCCAAATGATCTGGCATGTTTCCTTGTAGTTAATCCCTTACCACGGGAATGCCCTCATGTATGGGATATGGCAGAGGCCTTCCTACATGGATGCCTCAAGTCGTCTGTTTTGTATGTCAAGCATACTGCCAGAGAGTCAGAGGAGCCTGCTAGTGAGCTGGCTGATTCTGATAAAAATCTCCATATTATTGCTGATCCTTCTGGGTCAAATCTGGTCGCTTGGAGATTCCTCCAACGTGCCTACTCCCATATAATTGCAATTAAAGCCAAGAGGTGTATGCTTTTTCAAAACTGAGCAGTTTTGAGCTGGGTAACCAGTCCGAAAAACTATTAGCCTACCTTACTAGAGATACTCTGGGTCACCCTGCCATACTCTTTATAAAAAAATGAACATGGCGGGTTACGCAGATCTTTGGCCTCTATATCCTCGTGTTTACCCAGTTTCTACTCTTCCCTTTAAAACTCCCAATTAGACGTGTAAGCAAACTGCAACTTATTTACAGGCACTGTCATTTCCCACACGTACAAAAGGTTGACATGCTGGAGACTGGTGAAGTTGATACGACTATAGCTGTGTTGCCATCTTGAAAAGCCGCTTGCAGTCAATATAATTACAAAAGATACTCTGAGGAGTTTGGTTTTCATTAACTTGACGTGTACATTTCTAGTTTTGAGTGAGCTGCGCTCCCTCTTTATATAAAGCCTTTGTAGTGGTAATACTTAAGCTGGGGAAGGGCCCACGGGATTATGGTTTATATAGGCCTATATCACTACTAAATAGCAAAAACAAAATACCTGCTTAAAGTCTTCGGCGTGCGAGTAAATAAGGTAATTATTCCCATTATACATCCCAACCATTTTGGGCTTTATGCCTGGTAAGTCAACCAATATCAACTTACGCCAGGGCTTTATTCATAACTTTGTAAACATGATAACGCTGAAAATATGGTTTTGGCTTTGCTTTACACGGCCAGGGCATTCCATTCCCTAGAGTGGAGGTTCCTCTGGACCTGCCTTAGTGCCTTTTTGGATTTAGTGTCCATTTTCAAACCTGGGTTACATAGTTACATAGTTTGTACAGTTGAAAAAAGACACATGTCCATCAAGTTCAACCAAGGGATGGGAAAGGGGAAGTAAAAAAAATCTACACATAGGAGCTAATATTTTTTTGTTCTAGGAAATTATCTAAGCCTTTTTTGCAGCATCTCCTGTCCCTGCTGTGACGGCTCCTGCGGTGACTATTCCATAGATTCACAGTTCTCACAGTAAAGAAGACTTGTCTCCTCTGCAGGTTGAACCTTTTTTTCTCCAGACGGAGGGAGCGACCCCTTGTTTTTTGAGGGGGTTTTACATGGAACAGGATTTCACCATATTTTTTGTATGTGCCATTAATATATTTATATAAGTTAATCATGTCCCCCCTTAGTCGTCTTTTTTTCAAGGCTAAATAGGTTTAGTTCTTTTAATCTTTCCTCATAACTTAGATTCTCCATGCCCCTTATTAGCTTTGTTGCTCTTTGTATTTTTCCTCCTTTCTATGAACTGGAGCCCAGAACTGAACTGCATATTCTAGATGAGGCCGCTCTAATGCTTTGTAAAGTGGTAATATTACATCCCTGTCCCGCGAGTCCAGGCCTCTGTTAATACACGACAATATCTTGCTGGCCTTTGAAGCAGCTGATTGACACTGCATGCTGTTATTTAGTTTGATCTACAAGTACACCCAGATCCTTCTCAACAAGTGACTCCCCCAGTGTAGCTCCCCCTAGGACATATGATGCATGCAGGTTGTTGGTACCCAGATGCATAACTTTACATATATCTACATTAAACCTCATTTGCCAAGTGGATGCCCAAACACTTAGTGTGTTCAAATCAGCTTGAAATTCACGAACATCTTCTATAGACTGAACATTACTACATAGCTCGGCGTCATCTGCAAAAATAGAAATAGTGCTATTAATCCCATCCTCTATATCATTAATAAATAAGTTGAATAATAGTGGTCCCAGCACTGAACCCTGGGGTACACCACTTATAACCGGTGACCATTCAGAGTAGGAATCATTGACCACAACTCTCTGGATACGGTCCTTGAGCCAATTCTCAATCCAATTACAAACTATATTTTCTAAATCTATAGTCCTTAATTTACCCATTAGATGTCTATGAGGGACAGTGTCAAATGCCTTTGCAAAGTCCAAAAACACTATATCCACAGCGGCCCCTCTATCTAGGCTTCTGCTCACCTCTTCATAAAAACAAATCCGGTTGGTTTGACAACTTCTGTCCTTAGTAAAACCGTGCTGGCTGTCACTTATAATACTATTTATTGTCACATAATACTGTATATAGTCCCTCAATAGCCCCTCAAACATTTTCCCTACGATGGATGTTAAGCTTACTGGTCTATAATTACCCGGGGAAGTCCTAGTGTAAGTTTTTTATTTTATTTAGCTTGCACCATATCTACATTCAGCCAATTCAGTATATCAACTGATATATTAAGAGCACTGGCAGCGGCTACATCAGCTGCTCTTTCTTCTGTTGTATATACAGAGCTGAATAACCCATTTAGTAACTCTGCCTTCTCTTGATCCCCTGTGATCAACTCCCCATTACCATTATCTAGGGGTCCCACATGCTCAGACCTTGTTTTTTTTGCATTTATATACTTGAAGATTTTTTTTGGATTTGTTTTACTATCCTTGGCCACCTGCCTTCCATTTTGTATTTTTGCTGATTTTATTAGCTTTTTACAGATTTTATTAAGCTCTTTATATATTACAAAGGCTACAGATGTACCCTCAGACTTGTATTATTCAAATGCCCTTTTTTATGTCATGTATTGCCCTTTTTACAGAAGGTGTAAGCCATGTGGGATTTAATTTTAGTCGTTTATACTTGTTACCTATAGGAATAAATTTTGCACTATAATTACCCAAAGTAGATTTGAAAATCTCCCATATATCATTTGTACCATTATATGACATTAGTTCTTCCCAGTCCATATCCTGAATTGCCGCCCTCATCCTGGGAAAATTGGCCTTCTTAAAATTAAGTGTTTTTGCCCTCCCAGCCCATGTTTGTTTTTTACAGTATAGGTAAAATGTAACTATATTGTGATCACTGTTACCGAGGTTTTCACGGACATTGACATTCCTAACAAGCTCTGCATTATTAGAAATGACCAGATCCAACAGAGCTTCATCTCTAGTCGGGTCTTCCACAAACTGGGCCATAAAATTTTCCTGCAACAGGTTGAAGAAATGTCTCCCCATTGCAGTTGAAGCCGAACCATGACACCAATTAATATCCCGGTAATTAAAATTTCCCATTATCACTACAGTACCAGCCTGTGCAGCCTGCTCCATCTGTTTTATATAGCTGACCTTCCATCTCCTCAGTTATATTGGGGGGGTCTATAGATTACACCAAAAGTAATTTTTTCAGTGTTTACCTCCCTTTGTAATTCCACCCACAAGGTTTCAACCTCCTCACAATCGTCACCCACTAATATCTCATTCACATTCACCTTCATATCGCTTCTCGCATACAGATATACACCACCTCCTTCATATCACTTCTCACATAGACATACACCACCGCCTTCATATCACTTCTCACATACAGACATACAGCACCACCTTCATATCACTTCTCACATACAGACATACACCACCACCTTCATATCACTTCTCACATACAGACATACACCACTGCCTTCATATCACTTCTCACATACAGACATACACCACCGCCTTTCCTATTTGTCCTGTCTTTCCTAAACAGTGTAAAACTATGTAGATTTACAGCCCAGTGATGTGAAGAGTCCAGCCATGTTTCAGCAACACCAACTATATTTATATTTTCTTCCAGTACCAAGGACTCCAGCTCCCCCATTTTGCTTGCTAGACTTCTAGCATTTGTGAACATACACTTTAACTTGCCTTTAAATGTTTCAGTATCAGAAATGTGATTATTTGACATTTGGCCATTTTTATTTTCACTGCTGTTTTGTAACGAAGGGATCTCCTTATCTTGTTGCCTAGTCCTCTCCCGCCAAAAACAGAGGCAGGTCAAAGTTCAACGCAAGATGATAAAAATTTGCATAATACAAAGTGCAAATAAGCCTAATATAACAATAAAAATGCAAGGGATACGTATAAGATCGATAAATAAGCAATTGACAAGTAAATAAACCAGTGTGTTAAAAAATTGTATCTAAAATTATATCAATACAGACAGTCGGTATCTGACCTGGAGTGTACCTGTCTGTACTTATATATTTATGACAATCTGCGCTAAATCTATTTTATTGCTTTTATCTCAGGATATGTTGTTCCCTCTCCCTTTTGATAAATGAGATGAATCGGAATTTCTGTTTGCCGCAACCATTGATATAATTTTAGATACAATTTTTTAACACACTGGTTTATTCACTTGTCAATTGCTTATTTATCGATCTTCTACGTATCCCTTGTATTTTTATTGCTATATTAGGCTTATTTGCACTTTGTATTATGCAAACTTTTATCATGTTGCTTTGAACTTTGACCTGCCTCAGCTATATTGTATATATTGTATCTCTGTATATATACACTCATGTTTTGTGTGTGTTTTACTTGCCTGATGAAGACGCCAGTCCGGCGTTGAAACGCATAGCATCTGTACTTCATTTAGCTAAATAAATCTATGTGTTCATTTACAACCAAGCAGCGCCTGTATATTCCCGTTTTTTATTATTATATATTTACTACTCTTGGCAACCTCTCCGGGTGTTTGCGTTTGGGATTGGCAGCAGCTTCTTTTACATTGCAAATACCTGCCAGTACTTGCAACTACAAAGTGAGCAATTTTCTTCATCAATTCGCTCTTCTACGTTACCATCTGAACTACACTATGTGACGCCGTGTCCTTTTTCACTTTGCTTTAGTACTTGCCTTACCTGCATAACCATCCCTCCGACTACTAGCTGGGCTGTTCTCCCGGCTGTTAGGGAGATCAGTATCCACTAGGGCTGCCATTTCTGAGACCGACACCCTCACATCATCACCCAACTTGGCAATTTTGCTTGGAATGTCAAACATGATTGGCCTTCCTTTTCTTGGACCCCTTTCTACTGCCCCTAACTACATTAACCCAGCTATTTGCCTGATCCTGCTGACCCATGTCTTCACCCTCCAGTTCTAACCCACTAACTACATGCTCCATGAGCAGCAAGCTCAGCTCAAGATTGTCTATCTTCCTCAGTGTTGCATTCTGCACCGCCAGATCTCTAATGCGAGCTTCCAGATGAACAACATGCTCACATCTGCCACAGACGTATTCACCCTGGAACTCCGGCTCCTGTCGTGCATACATATGGCAAACTGTGCACTGAAGAAAACCTGCAATCCTGCTATCCATTATCCCAGTTACAACAAAACAGTGAACAATTGTCAAAGTAAAAGAAAAAAAAAGAAGAGTACTTACTGGGGCTTTAACTCCTCTTTTTAACTCCGGTTTTAGAACTCCACTTCTATCACAAGCCACTTAAACCACCAAGCTCAAAGTTAAACTGCTGTATGCCATACCTGAAGCACGGTTTTATGGGCAATTGTCTTCTTCACTTACACTTGGTAGGGGCACCAGAAAGGGCTGTCCCCTATCTCATTTGGCCTGGCAATTGATGTATTGGACATCAAATTAATATCTGACCCAACAAGTCCTGCACAGCAGCGAAATTGCAAGGTATCACGATTAGCAATGTACGTGGATGACCTGATACTCTCTCCAGGATACGAGTCAGTCGCTAAGGTAAGCTATCCAAGTTATTAGTGAATTCGGCTGCCACTCAGTTTTACTTATTAACTGGGACAAATCGATACTTTTACCCCCTTGATGAAAATGAGGAGATTCTATCCTTTTACCTTAGCTTCCCATTTTAAGTATTGAGATTGCTCGACTGCGTCCGAGTTGTTTTTTTTTTTCAACATGCCATCTCACTTCTTATACCATGAGTGAGAATTGAGACCACGGCTTTGAGCTACCTTCCTATTTCTGTAGTAGGTAGAGTAAACCGAGAATAAGATCATAATGCTCCCTAAACTCCTTTATTTCCCTCCTGCGCGCCCATCTCTGTTTCTTTCTTTTTTCAGAAATAATAACCGCTTAATAGTCTCCTCCTTTTTTTATTTGGCACAACTTTTGAGTTAAGCTAAAGCTTATTACTCTAAAGTCGAAGAGGCAGGTGGCTTGGCTCTTCCACATTTTTGTTATATTATTTAGCTGCACAAGTTAAATTCCCCCAAACTTGGTTTGTCTCACATATTGAAATTGGTGCTGAGGCTTTACTACAGACCCACAGGGTGTGTAAGTCTCCAGGCCTAGCTAGAGGGTAGTGCGCCCCTTTTTCAGGATACTATTACTCCACTGCATTCACTTGCAGTCATGTATGCTTGTTTTTTAAAGAGACTGTATTTGATTTCTGGACCCCAGCCCTGCTGTTTTTTTTTCGTAGAATCCACTACTTGTGGAGCTTTCACAGATACAGGGATGGGGGATCTGGCACAATATAGGAGTGTGATATATTTTTCAGCTAACTAAAGGAGAGACTTGTGTTACCTCTGCTCAATTTCAGTCCAAGATTGATTTCTGCAACACAGCAAGTCAATCCGGTTTAGTAACTCCACTTGATATACAAACCACTTGATTTAGCAAGCCAAAACATGGTCCTTAGCCTAACCATGGATTCTTCCAGACATCAAAAAGAGGTATTTCAGAATCTGTCATCTCTACTTTATTGGCAAGTAGGAAACAGGTTACCTCTAAAATATATTTAAGGGTCTGGAAAGCGTTTCTTACCTTTACAGGATTTGATATAGATCCATTAACAGAGCCAGATATACCCCTGATATTAGACTCTCAGGTCTCTGATATTAGACTCTTAGGGCAGGTCTAGACAAGAACCTCAAGCCCAGTACATTAAAGGTACAGATTTCTGCCCTAAGCTCTTTCTATGATTCCAGGTTAGCAGAACACCCCTGGATCAGAAGGTTCCTGATTGCGGCCTCCAGGATGAGACCTCAATAAGATCTTCATTCCCACCCTGGGACTTAAACTTAGTCCTTACTGCCATGATGGGTTCATCCTTTGAAACTTTAAACTCCCTGATCAAAAAATTTCTCTCTCTAAAGATGACCTTTTTACAACCTGTTACTACTGCCCGGAGAATAAGCGGAATTAAAGCCCTCTTGGCCTTCCCTCTTTGGTGTTGGAGGATTGGGTAATTATGAAGACTTTATCAGGTTTCTTGCGAAAGGTAATTTTCCAATTTCATCAAGACCAGGAAAATATTCTTCCCTCCTTTTGTGACTCCCCAAAAAATATAAAGGAGCAGGGTTTTTATTGTTTAGACATGAGGAGGTGTTTAGCCCTAGAGGTCACAAAGGACTGGCGGTCTTCAGAGAATCTCTTTATTCAGTTCCAGGGTCCAAACATAGGTTCGGCAGCTAGCAGACAGACCATAGCACGGTGGATTAAACAGGCCATACACTTCGCCTACGTGGGCCAGAACATGAATCCTCCAGAATTCTTTGGAGCTCATTCCACTAGAGCTGTATCTACTTCTTGGGCAGGAAGAGCCAATGCATCTCTAAACCAGATTTCCAGGGTGGCTACATGGAGTTCACCCCACACCTTTATTAAGCATTATAGGTTACAGTTGCATTCAGCCACTGACCTGGCTTTTGGTAGGAAAGTTCTTCAAGCTGTAGTCCCACTTTAAAAACTGGGGTTCTATTTTACATCTCCTGGGGTGCTGCCATAGGTGAAAGGGTGAAAGATTGATTACTTACCGGTAATCGGTTTTTCATGAACCTATGACCGCACCCTCCTAGTTTCCCCCCCTTCAGTAAACCAGTAAACTTCCTTAGAATATCTTGTATATAGGATATAGTATATAGGATTTACTGGGTGTGTGGAGAGGTGTGTCCTTTTTTATATCATCAGGCTTCCTTTCCAGCGAATGTGATGTTCTCCTGGGGTGCGGTCATAGGTTCATGAAAAAACG
Organism: Rhinoderma darwinii; assembly: GCF_050947455.1. NCBI lineage: Eukaryota > Metazoa > Chordata > Amphibia > Anura > Rhinodermatidae > Rhinoderma > Rhinoderma darwinii. Next base: position 80,659,243 of record NC_134697.1, on the reverse strand, counting down.
GAAAAATCAATCTTATTTTAAGCCCAGAGATTCTGTAATGATACTGACAGAATACCAGTCCAGCAAATAACGCACCTGCAACCGGACTTGCTGCAAGCTGTCAGATTAGGCAAGTGATGGTTAACGCGCCCTGCGACGTCCCTGCAGACTGGGGTCCTGCCTGCCTGCAGCGGATTTTGCGCTAACTGGAACCTGCTAACAGACCCTGAATCATCCTGCAGGTGAGAGGGAAATTTGCATTCGCCCTGCAGCTGCTGGTAGGTAGAGTAGACCTGTAAAAACAGAGGGGTACTGTAGACAAATGCAGTGAAACACAAGATAAGTCATGCAGTCCGAGGTCTAAACACTATAAATAAAATGCGGTACAAATTCGGAGACAAGAGACTAGTCAGGAGAGCCGGAGTCCGAACAAGGTGACCACAAACAGATCTCACAGAAGCCCAAAAGCAAATGCGCCACAGCAAGTAAAGTCAATCCATGGCAAAGAGGTCTAGCACCATGGGCGCTATATAGAACGCTAATAAGATGATTGAGATTGACAGCTAAGCAAAGCGGTCAAGATTTTAACCCTCGCCTACCTCTCAGACTAGTTCTGAGAACAGGGAATGGAATGTGACAGTATCCCCCCCCCCCCTCCTTTACGAGAGGCCACCGGACCCTCAAGACGAGGTTTGAGAGGCTGTTCAGTGTGGAACTTCTTGACCTACCTCGGGGCACTCACAGAGTTGGCAGCTACCCATGTCCTCTCTTCGGGACCATATCCCTTTCATTGTACTAAGTACTGGAGGGAACCTCCGACCCATGTGGAATCCATAATTTTCTGTACCTCGTACTCTAGGTTACCTCTGACTATGACCGGTGGTGGTGAAGGTTCCACAACTGGACCAGAACAGCGATCATGTGCACTATATGGTATTATTCATGACTGCTTCACTATTCATTTAATTGTTTTTATTATATATTTAATGTTAGTATTTTTATTTTGTTTTAGATTTTTTTAAATAATTTTTATTGTCTTTATTTACTTTGTGTGTGTATGTAGATATAGAATATGCACATAATGGTAAACAAACAAGGCAGATATTTTGGGTTGCAGTGTTCAAGTAATTTTTATTATCTTATATTTGAACAAGCGTTATTCATTTGGATTATGGCTCTTGTGGTACGCCAACATTTCCCACTGCTCGTGAGCTACCCAGACATGCGCTCTCGGCACCACGCCAAACGAGTGAACATTTCTCCATTGTACTCTCTAATAAAATCTTTTTTCCATGAGTTCACACATGGAAATTGTATTTTAGCCCGACAAGGGGGTGGCTATGGGGACCATGGCTTCAAGCGGGCCTGGCGCCTAACTCACTTACTGCTCCTTCCATATCCTCTTCAACTTCAGACACCGCCGAGGCTGGTGTCCGCTTCCAGGAATTGCTGAACTACTAAGAGAGGTAAGTAAATGGAGGGGTATGAATTTATCCAATAGTATGGGCACTTTGGAGTCTGATCTGGGATTTTTTGGGGTCTGAATTTATTTATTCAATGAGTTTTTTTCTTAAAAAAAAAATCTGACAAAATGAGTTGTGAGTGACAAAATTTACTTTAAGGGAATTTCGGTCTGCAAAATGTTTGGAACAAGCAGTCTTATGTTTGTAAATTCAGAATTATTATTTTTTATTATTATTCTGTAAGCTAGAGATCATCATTATTAACCCCTTAAATACATGCCACGTGCATGTGGCAGCCGTCAAGGGGAAGTCTGGATCAGGCTCAAGGGTTGAGCGTGCTCTATACTTAGCGGGTGCTAGCTGTTTAATACAGCTGACACCACACTGCAATGGGCAAAATCAAACCACTTAGATGTCTCGGTCAATAGCGACTGCGGTATCTAAGCTGTTATATAAATTGGCCCCCTACGACAGCGCATCGCACCCCCTGGCGATGCGATCGCAGGGTACCGTTGGTTGTCATGGCAGCCCGGGGGCCTAATGAAGACCCCCAGGTCTGCCATTTTTGTGCTTCTATCAAGCCTTTCAAAATCACAATATACTGCTATACGTTAGTATTGCAGTATATAGTGCAAGCAATTCAATGATCGCTGGTTCAAGTCCCTTTTAAAAAGAAAATTAAAGTCTGTTAAAGTTTTTTAATGTACAAAAAAACAAATATTAAAAGTTCAAAAAAATGTTTCCTTTTTTTTTTTTTTTGGCCTAAGGTAAAGTTAAATAAAAAATTAACATAACTGGTATTGCCGCATCAATGTATGTTTTTATACAGTGTTCACCACGCGGGTTAAATAAAGTCCGAACTGTTACAATAGAACTTTATTTAACCCGCGCGGTGAACACTGTATAAAAACAAAATTAAAAACACCTGAATTGCTATTTTTGGCTTTTTTTTGAATAAAAAAGGACCAAAAAGTTGCACGTACCCCAAAATGATACCAATAAAAACTACAGCTCGCCCTGTAAAAAATTAGTTTTTATACAATATCTAAATTTGGTATTGCCGTAATCGTATCAACTCGTAGCATAAAGTTAACGTGTCGTTTTTACTGCACGATGAACGCCGTAAAAACAAAACGTTGTTTTTTTGTCCGTTTTCCCCGACAAATAATTTTTATTTTCAATTTACCAGTACATTATGTGGTACATTAAATGGTGCCATGAAAAACTTGTCCCGCAAAAACAAGCCCTCATACGGTTAGGTCGATGGAAAAGTTACAGCTTTTGGAAGGCGAAAAAAAATGGCTGCATCATTAAAGGGTTAAAGAGGCACTCCCACAAAATGTTTTATTCTCTGGCCCGTTGGAAAGGCACATTATGTAAATTGGGGTGTATGGGGGGCTGTATTTGTGAGTTATCCTCTCACTTCTGGTCCTCAGCTGTGTCATGTGACCAGCAATAGGATTCTCGAACTGCCACAGCGTCTCACGTGTGGACAGCAAGTCCGTTTCTCCATTCATTCCTATAAGACTCACATCGAGGCTGTGATGGAACCACTACCTATTAAAACCCAGTTGTTTTTTACAGCTGAAAAGGGATTTATAGACGTTATTATGGCCACTACAAGGAAAATCCATTTTTAAGGTTTTCTCCTTACCTCCTGGTTCCAAAAAGCGCATCTGACCGCGGGTCTAATGGCCCGAACTAAAAACCTAATGGAAATCCATGATTCTTTAAGTTCGGGTTATTAGACTCGCACTCCTGGCTTGGATTTACAGATGCAGAAATGTGACTGCATCGAGGCCAAAGTTGGTGTATAACTGCAGTAGTAGACATGTGATATCACTATTGGGTCCTGGTGTCAGACATTTTTTGGGATTATAAATGATCTTTTGGCCACCCACATGGGCAAGTTTGGTCTGTATTTTCCATCAATATTTTGAAAGCCAAAACCAGGAGTGGAACCTACACAAAGTATAATGGAAAGATTTGCACCTCTCCTGTGTTTTGGACCCACTTTATGCTAAGACATAATGATGCATTTACTGACCAAAATACACCTGTGTGAAAGTGGTACTGCAGCTCGGCCACTATTCCGTGACCGGATAATTCTGCTTCCGCCATGGACTTTCGGTGCCCTGAGGCAGCCGGAGCAGCTGATCGGCGCGGGGTCCGGGTGTCGGACCCGCGCCGATAGTATACTGATGACCTATCCGGTGGATAGGCCATCAGTTGTCCGGTAGTGAACAACCCTTCTTTTTTAAATGACAAATCAATACATAAATGGTTATTTCCTGGGCTGGAATTGGTCATTACTGTAGAGTTTACGGAATGTAGCACACATCACGTCAAACTTTTTTGTTTGTGTTCTTATTTTAGAGAAACCGCTCTGTATGGAAACCTTATCTTAAAGAAAGGTGTTATCAGTCCAAGTGATTTGGTGTGAACTACGTGCCGGATGTCTGAATACCAAGTGAATCTATACGCACACAACGCTATTGCCTCTACTATCAAACCTGACATCTATGATACTACTATTCTGTTGTATTGGGGCTTCCAAATGTCTCCAGCAATAAACCTTCGGGGAATTTACCATTGTGCACGGTTTTATTTGTCCATTACAGTCAGAATCTACGTGATTTAAATCTCTACTTATACATCAGAGGCTTCAAATGGGCTATATAAACTAGCGTAGATGATGTTGTAATGGTTAAAAACATGTAGGTTGCTATGTACCGGGTATTTTGTAATGTAACCTGCCACGGCTGTGGGTTATGTGGACCCACTAGGCTGCTTCGCCATAGCGGAGTGGCAGCTGGCCAAACAACATTCAATGCAAAAAGTCTTAGCACAAGAGTATATGTATGAGAGTCCAGACAGACATGAGATATAGCAGACGCTTTGGCACAGATGATTCGTGGCACAAATGATGCTTGGTGTGGCAGATGACACTTGGAATCATGTCTGTTCCATCTGCGAAGCGAACACTAGACTTCAGCTCAGGAACAAACAGCACAGGATGCAGGATACGGAACACTGGGAACAGGATACAACTAAAAGACCATTTGCTTTAACTAACATGGGAAGACAACAACAACGCTCAGAAAGAGGAGGAAGGGCAGAGCCGTTTTTATAGTCCTGGGTGGAAAGGGATTGGGTAGGGAGCATTTTTACATGTGTTCACACTGGCCCTTTAAGGCCAGGGACAAGCATACACGCACCCTAGTGGAGACAGAGGAACCGTGCAGCCACGTGTGCTGACGTCTCCAAGGAGGGAGACACCGGCAAGCTCTCCGTGTCCTCTGGCTGCCGGTGAGTATAATGTAACGTCGGGCACAACATAACCACATTTGTTAATTCCCCTGAACTCAAGACTGTGAAGTAGCCAGTGAGAACTTTCTTCCAATATGAGCTAGTGTGTTCAGGATAGTATTGGCTGGTAGTCTATAGAAATGTATTACCATGGTAACGTGTCCTTACTTCAAAGGTATCAGCCGGATTAACCCAACGGAAGCAGTGACTGTTATTGCAGCAATTGCTTTGTAGGCAGACACCGGATTCTTTGCTTGAATGAAATCACATGTTACATAATCTATATAGTTTCCTGTTATAATGTGTGTGTGTGTGTGTGTATATATATATATATATATATATATATTAATAAAATCAATCATTTTCTCATTTTCAGCAGAATATAATTTTTGGAATATAATTTTTTGGGTTGAATGCCAGATCAATTAAGGTCATCTGTATATCATCGGTGCAGGTCCGACACCCAGACCCCGTACCGATAAGCCACTCCGGTGGCCTGCGGGCACCGGATCTTATGGCACATAATGCTATGTACGGAAGCAGTTGGCTCCGTACATAGCATAACGGCCGTGCTGCAGAACTGCAGGTCTGCTCCTATTCACTTGAATACAGTACTGCAGCTGCGCTCCTATTCACTTGAATACAGTACTGCAGCTCGGCTGCTATTCCGTGTCCAGAGCTAAGTGCTTCCGGCATGGATGTCCGGTGCACGGAGGCACCGGACCAGCTTATCTGTGCGGAGCCGGGTCTCGGACGCCCACAGTTCATGTACTGATGACCTATCCAGAGGATAGGCCATCAGTTGTCAGAAGGTGGAAAACCCCTTTAAGCCAACAGAGCCTGGCATCCAGAATTTTGTTGAGATGCTGTTGCGCAAGACAAACACCGTAAAGGACTGATCAGTTTATTTGTTGCAATAATAAGCTTTTCATCGCATACATGTAAATTAACAATAGATTACAATTAAGTCGTTTTTTTAGGCTGGGTTTTCACGCTGCGTTTTTTTGCCACAATTACCACAAAATCACGGCAAATTGCTACGGTTTTGCTGTAACTTTGTGGTGATCATGCAAAAAGATGCACCAATACCACAGCGTGAAAACCCAGCCCTAAATGGCAGCCTCCTCTTCATGCTAAATTAGTGCTGGTGGTACAGATGATCTTGGTCTTCTTCTGGCCCACTGGGGATTGCCTGGGCCCGCATTCTTAGTGGCTGTCTAGGGAAATCTTCTTGAATGTGTTCACGAGCATGATACAGGTGGTCTCTGTCCTCTTCAGCTAAAAGGCATTGATGTTAAATAGCATTATTAAATGTGCTACTGTGGTTCACATGGTCATGGGTGATATGGACTTTCCATAAAGAAAAATCTTTTTGATATTTAAGCAAGTGCTTGGCGCACCTTTCGTCTGTTTGAAGAACACCTTTGTCTAAAGATTTAGTGGTATCCAACCCAAGACTTAAGCTGACTGCAGTTTTCAGAAGTAAGGATCGAATCTTATATATATTTTCGAAAGTTTGTTTGAAGCCCGATTTTTTTCATTGGTTTAAAATCAGGGGACTGCACTGACAGGCTCCGCCCTCTATTGATGACGTGGCAGCCCATAATTGACTGCAACGTACATCATTCCTCGCTGAATTGCCTAACACAGCAGCACTGCCATGTTGGCCACAGCGGGTTTACACAGAGGCAGGACAGTTGTCCTGTCTCGTATAATTGAGGGACTAAAATGCATGGAGAAGCAATGAGCGATTGAGGGACTAAAATGCATGGAGAAGGAATGAGCGATGGAGGGACTAATGATAAAGATGAGGAGCGAGGAAAAATGATGCCAAATGGGCATGAATCAGAAGTCCATCCACCACTTCGTAGTTTAGTCTAGGAGCACTGGCTTAGGACTTTTATTTCCTAAAGGGAATAAAACATTTTTGATCATGTGATCATATTGTTAAGGATATTTAATGGTGCTTCCAATAACATTGGGTCCGGTGTCACCAGTATTCCACCCGTACTTACGGACCCGTTTTCTCTGCACTAATCGGCAGCCCCTTCTCTCTATCAGTGCTGGAAAGAGAAGGGGCAGCCCTTTCGGGCAGAGTTCCCGCAGCGATTGAAAGTAAAAAGTTCATATGTACCGTTGTCTTGGTGACGCGTCCCTCTTGACATCCTTGCCGACCTCCCTGGATGACGTGGCAGTCCATGTGACCGCTGCAGCCTGTGATTGGCCTGTGATTGGCTGCAGCGGTCACATGGGATGAAACGTCATCCCGGGAGGCTGGGCTGGAGGAAGAAGCAGGTAAATTAACTTTTAATACTCTCTAATTATTATTCGGGTCGTGCTCCCATATAAAGTTTTGGGAGCACGGTCCGTAAAAAGCAAAAACAGGACATGTCCTATCTTTTGCGGAGCCTTTCTACGGCACGGACACCTTCCTGTAAATATGTCTGCAGGAAAGACGGGGTTTGAATATGAGCTCAGACCCCTAAAAAATATAGACACTGTTTAGACAGCTTTACACATAATTTCTAGAGTTGCATATATCATTTCACCATACAATGTTTCATACCCTCATACAGTATCCAAATAATACTACCATATAGTGCTCTTATAACACTGCTATTCAATGCCCAAATAAAACAATCATTTAGTGCCCAAATAATACCACTATACAATGCCTAAATAACACTTTCACATGATGTGCACATAATACTACGATCCTTCAGTCCCGGGGCGATTGCCCAGTTTGCCACCCCTTCGATGTTATCCCTGCTCTGCTGGCTATTATGCAGTTGGGAGCACTCTGGCTTCTGTTATATGAGCATCTGATTTGTTCACTGGATAGCCGCGTTACTTCTGTGTACTATATGGTGGCATTAGCGCCGAAACGCGAGTTGGGGTGGACTTTGGCTGCACTTACTCTGCCCAGTCACCATGGGTATGTGAGACCTCATTGACTCTTTGAAAATTTTCACTTACCTTGTTATTGATTTTGATTTGCATGTTTTCGACTCTTTGTACTCATTATGTTTATTGGCATCTGTGTTGTCATATCTGTTTTCTTATGACCACAAAAACAATCTGCTATACTTTCATGTAGTCTGTTGCACTTCATATTCATATATGCATTTAATTGAACTACTTTTTGTACAGACTGTCATCAACGGATGCCTACACACATCCACTACATTACTCAAAAGACGTACATGCATTCTATCTACTTGTCTTTTGCATAGCTATATGGTCTGAATTAATTCATCAGCCAAAGATCCCTGTTTTTACTGTGGTTTTTTGGATTCTTTTTATATGTGCTATTATTGTTAATAAAGTATTTTTTGTATATTCACTACTTCCTAGTTTCCCAGCGTCAATTCTTCTCTTTTGGTTCTCTATTGCATATTTTGATGCTGTTAGGGTTTTACACCCTGAAATCGACCTATTGGTCTACACATATTTTTATGTGCGATTTATCTTGGACCTTTGGGTATGCAGATTTCTGTTGCTTTCCTTTTTGGATCGGTTATATAAGTATGGCAGCATTGTCTGTGAACTGTATGGTCATACTTTTTATTCACTTTATAATGAGGGCACAACTGTGTCTATTAAGTTTCTATGCATGTATTTGTGCGCATAACCCTACGTGTGTGCCCCCCTTTCCCTGACAGAATCTGGGGTAGACCTCTACATTTATTTATCTACTAGTGTCTCTCCAAGGCGCAAAGGATGAGGATCTTAATTTAACACTTTTGGTAACTAAATTCTAATAATACTTTTATGGTCGCGTAAAAAAACGCATTGTATGTACTAACCGTGCGCTTTCCCATTGATTTTGAATGGGAAGGTAAATCAAGGGTTTGAGGTGTATTTCGGCCCGTAAAATGCACCAAATCAAATAGATCGAGTGGCCTGTTGACAGACGCATTTTCTTTACATTAATTTAGTAGTACAAATTCATTCCCGATCATCTTTTACTTGTCTCTTTTTCATTTTCCGTTGTCCCTTACAATATAGAAAAAACCGCCTTGGCAGTTCTACCATGGTTCATAAAGGAATATGTTGGCACAATCCGTTCATTATTATAGAATTAACAGTATTGTTGTCCTGTGCGAAAATGTTATCTTCTGCATTTGGTTGCTGTTACCTTGTGGCTCTTTTATGTCTTTATCGAAGGCCACTGCAACATCGTCCTTCATGGGTGGTTCAATTGCCAATAAACCCAGCTCACTGCAAATAGGCAAACATAGTTGTGCTTATAATATTTTAAGAATCGAAGGCTATGTTCACATCACCTTTTGGCCCTACAGGAAGTGTGCATATTGGGAAAGCTCCCTACGTGCACACTAAACATATGCATAGGGCTGCATTAGCCCGACCGAATCCAAAAGAGTGTCCTTTTGACCTCTGTTGGGCTGATATACGTCCGTTTTTTGGAGGATGGAATAACATAGTATACTACACTATTCAGTTCTGAAGGATCCCACTAAAAAAAAAACATACCCTGTGGTATAATTTATACATTTTTTATTTGCATGGCAGCCTATATGTGAAGGATGCCACTGTATGGCATCAGTCACAGGTATACTTGTACATTAGGGTGTACCCACGTGTCCCGTGGCAGGAATCCCTGGGAAGAGCATCAGGTAGCGCACGGCACGGGGATTCAGACCCTGGGGAAGCCCCTGACGTCGCTGTCCATCTATAGACAGTAATGTCGGGGGGGGGGTTAATTAAGGAGTTCCCAGGCAGAGCATCTGTAGCACTCTGGTTCAGGACTGGAGAAGTCGCTGGCGTTGCTGTCCATATATGGACAGTGACATCAGGGGCTGCTCTAGTCCCTAGCCAGAGCGCTTCTGGTGCTCTAGCAGGGGACTACGTAGTTTAAAGCCCCTAATGTATGTGTGTATATATATATATATATATATATGCGGAATCCCCAGACAGAGCGCTGCCGACAGTATGGTTGGGGAGTCTTGTGTTACAAAGCACCCAGCGTCACCGTCCATATATGGACAATGACATCAAGTGCTTTCTTAAGATAGGAGTCCCCAGCCAGAACGTTTGCGATGCTTAGGCCGGGAACTCCATAGTTGAAAGCCCTTGTCCATATATGGACCATGTCATTAGGGGTTTCCCCAGGCTCAGCGCTTATTAGTGATGTCAATAAGAGCTCAGAGACGTAAATGCCAAAGATAGGGCATGTCGCTTCCTTTTCGACATTGATTTTGAAATCATTGGGAGGCGTTTTCGGCCGTTTTCTGATGCAGTTTCCGAATAAAAAAACTCAGTGTGAAAACGCCTAAGACTTCTGCGCACAAAGAGGTTGTGTATGTAGGAAATCCCTTAGACCTACTGTTAGATCTCTAAAGCGGGACATGCCTAGTGTGGAATCCAAATGAAGTGGTATTAACAGTTCAGACTTTAACAAGAAAACAACAGAATATGGGCCACAAATTATTATGGCTTTTGTTAGACCTCCTACATAAAACCTTTTATCTTAACTGCATCTAAAGGTCTTACGCTGGCAACGAGCGCCGATCAATGAGACAACTCGTTTGCTCCAGTCACAAGGATCTATGCATGGGGACGAGCGCTCGTTACTCCGATCGCTCTTCTCCTTAAATTATTATCATGACAGCAGCACGTCTCCCTGTTTATACAGGGAGATGTGCTGTCGACAACGATAATATTTTAGTTTCTTAAAACTATACGATCAGCAGTTGAATGAGCGTTTGCAGGGAAGTTATCTGTAACGAGCATTCTATGAACGAAGTGAAGCTGCTCAAGGATCCATCCATTTGTGTGATACTGAAGCCTCACTTAGCCCTTATAGCATCTTTCGCACACTAATGTCACATTTTAACAGGTTATTGGCCCTGATGTGTGATAATCAGAAGCAACTCGCACTGTAACTAGCAAAAGACTGAGAAACCAATGGTTTTCTTATCAAAGACAACCTCTTTAATAAGCGAGCAGCATCGTGATCACTTGATCAGCACAAGCCCAGCATTTGAGTTTCCTGGTAAACATTTGTTTTCGGGGGGGGGGGGGGGGGGGGTAAGTTGCTGAAGACCTGAGTCCACCAGAGTGACAACTGCTGCTTGTTCACTCTCTCTGTTCTGGCTTATGTAGGGGGTCCTGAGTAGGGGACCCTGCCTTCTATTGCGTCCATATGGCCTAATAAGGACAGGACTTGTTCTGATGAGCTTCTCAACCTAAATGGATTGTCCTATCTAAAAGCTATTGGAGGTAATGAAGGCTTTGCTTGAAGCATCATATTATTTTATAAATAAGATATTCTGCAGACTTACATGTCACGTTTCATGTCCCTCTGCCTCTCTTCTTCTGTCAAGGCCTAGAAATGAAGCGTGTTATTTCTTTACAACGTCAATATTAACAGAGAATGAATGTACCGTATCTTATCTTATTTTTCCTTTTTGTTCTCCATCAATGGAAACCGTGATTCCAATAGTCTATTAAAACTTTTGTTCAATATCTAAAATCAATTTGTATATTCTGCTTTTCAGTACAACAGGATATTGCAAGGGCAGAACAATTCTAAATTATAAGCAACTCAACCACCTTGAGAAAAATAGGATTATAAGGAAATTGCTACACATATGCTGTCACAACGGAGTCTCCGCTTCCTGAAGAATCTCTTTAATCCAGATATACAGATGTCCACCCTTACTTTTTCTTGATAATAGCAGTTAAATGTAATCTCGCGTCAATCCGTAAAAGAAGTATACGTTAAACGTATACTTATTTTTTTTAACATGGGAGTCTATGTGAATCGGATGGGCAAAAGAAGTGCCTTTGATGGATGCTATTTGTTGGCCATAGGCTCCTTTGTTATAGTAAACGTTTAAAGTATACCTTCTTTTCACTGGATGGTTGTGATGTACACCTTTTTTAACATGGGAGTCTATGGGCGACATGTGGCTGACAGGTGGCATCCATCGGAGGTATATGGTTTTTCTTTACATGTTTATACATCTCGAGTTATGTCGGATTTATAGAGAAAGTAAGGGAGAACACGGCTGTAGCTTGGCATTCTGACTAGATAATTGTAGGCAATTTTTACAGGGTTGACTCGACATATTGACAAAATGCTGTTTTCTTTTTAAAGGAACCTGTCACTTTGAAAATGCAGACTTTGACTCTTGGTAATTTCATGTGACAACAAAATAGCTTAAAAGCATGAATCCTACCTTAGACGTGGCTGGGATCATTGCCATTATTAGAAGAGCACAGGTAAAAATGACTGGAAACCTGAAATATTTATAAATAAGAGAAGCGTTAACTCTAAAATTGTCACTAGTTCTAATAACAAGTATTTTTTATCTTTACATGTTGAGAAAATTATTATTAAAGTGAATTTCACAATAAAAAAATAATGTCTGGGAATATTTATATTGGAGTTGTATTCAATCTGTTACATAGTTACATAGTTTGTACGGTTGAAAAAAGACACATGTCCATCAAGTTCAACCAAGGGATGGGAAAGGGGAAGTGGGATGGGAAAGGGGAAGTAAAAAATTTCTACACATAGCCGTTAATATTTTTTTGTTCTAGGAAATTATCTAAGCCTTTTTTAAAGCCATCTACTGTCCCTGCTGTGACGGCTCCTGCGGTGACTATTCCATAGATTCACAGTTCTCACAGTAAAGAAGGCTTGTCGCCTCTGCAGGTTGAACCTTTTTTTCTCCAGACGGAGGGAGTGCCCCCTTGTTTTTTGAGGGGGTTTTACATGGAACAGGATTTCACCATATTTTTTGTATGCGCCATTCATATATTTATATAAGTTAATCATGTCCCCCCTTAGTCGTCTTTTCTCAAGGCTAAATAGGTTTAGTTCTTTTAATCTTTCCTCATAACTTCGATTCTCCATGCCCCTTATTAGCTTCGTTGCTCTTCTTTGTATTTTTTCCAACTCCAGGGCATCCTTTCTATGAACTGGAGCCCAGAACTGGACTGCATATTCTAGATGAGGCCTCACTAATGCTTTGTAAAGTGGTAATATTACATCCCTGTCCCGCGAGTCCATGCCTCTTTTGATACACGACAATATTTTGCTGGACTTTGAAGCAGCTGATTGACACTGCATGCTGAAATTTAGTTTATGATTTACAAGTACACCCAGATCCTTCTCAACAATTGACTCCCCCAGTGTAGCTCCCCCTAGGACATATGATGCTTGCATGTTTTTCATACCCAGATGCATAACTTTACATTTATCTACATTAAACTTCATTTGCCAAGTGGACGCCCAAACACTTAGTTTGTTTAAATCCGCTTGCAATTCACAAACATCTTCCATAGTCTGAACTATATTGCATAGCTTGGTGTCATCTGCAAAAATAGAAATAGTGCTATTAATCCCATCCTCTATATCATTAATAAATAAGTTGAATAATAGTGGTCCCAGCACTGAACCCTGGGGTACACCACTTATAACTGGGGACCATTCAGAGTAGGAATCATTGACCACAACTCTCTGGATACGGTCCTTGAGCCAATTCTCAATCCAATTACAAACTATACTTTCTAAACCTATAGTCCTTAATTTACCCATTAGATGTCTATGAGGGACAGTGTCAAATGCCTTTGCAAAGTCCAAAAACACTATAGTCTGAGTTTCTTTGCCGTATGTTGATAACCACTCATTTCAGATATTACGGTATTAGCAGTATGACAACTCTTTAAACACTGTAGCGTCAGCTAAAAGTAGTTGTCAGCCAATATCTGTTACCATGATAGGAGACGAAGATAGCTCATAAATTACTCAATAGGGTGTGTTTGTGCAAGTAAATGAGTGTATATTATTACTTTAAAATCACCTGCCTAATATTGTGTAGGACCACTCTTGCCTCGAAAACAAGACCAAGACCTGTCGAGGCATGGACTTCACAAGACCTCTGAAGGTGTCCTGTGGTAGGTATCTGGCACCAGGATAATCCGTTAAGTCCTGTTTAAGTAGTGAGGTGAGAATTATTTTTCCAGCACATCCCACAGATTCTCGATCGGATTAAGATCTGGTGAATTTGGAGGCCAAGTCAACAGCTTGAACTATTTGCCGTGTCCCTCAAACCATTTCTTAACAATTATGCAGTGTGGCAGGGGGCATTATCCTGTTGAAAAAGTTGACTGCCATTAGGGAATACCATTGCATGTAGAAGTTTACAATGTTTAGGACGTTGTGTCAAATAAACATCCATATATGAATGCTAGGACCCAGGGTTTCCCAGCAGAGCATTGCCCAGTGCATCACACTGTTTCTACCGGCTTTGCCTTCACATTGTGTGTCCTGGTGCCATATTTCTACTATAGCCAACTTTAACTTTTTAAGCAGTTTGTGCCACAGTGGCTCTTCTGAGGGATTGGACCAGATGGACTAGCCTTTGCTCCAAACGTGCATCAATGACTCTTGGGCACCCATGACCATGTGGCCGGTACACTGGTTGTCCTACCACGGTCCACTGTTGCTAGGTACTAACCACTGCATACTAGGAACACCCCACAACACCTGCCGTTTTGGAGATGTTATGCATAGGTAAAACGCTCCATAAGAAAGAGGAGCATGCCATTTCGTCAGCCGTTTTTGGTGCTGTTTTTTATTGTCAATGGAAAAACTGCTACAAAAACGCCTCAAAATATGTGTTTGCCTACAAAAACGGCCGAAAATCAAAGGCCGTTTTCCTTTTAAGACCGCTCCGTCATTTTCTGCCATATTTGATTTTGCGTGTGAACATACCCTAAAGCTTTCATGTAAACAAAAGCTTTGTCTTTATATCAGTAATCTTCTAGACTATGAGTTGTGAGCAAAGTTCTAATACTCAGCTATGTAGTAGAGAGAAATGTTTCTAGCATAAAAATATTAACCCCTTAATCACTACTTTAAGCCTGAAGAGAAAACATCTTCTGAAATCCAGGTGTTTTTCAGGCGTATTTTCAAAGCGTTTTTAAAAAAAAGGGTCAATGGGGAAAAATCTGATTAGAAAACGCTTCAAGAAGAGAAATGGTTTAGGATTCATCATAAATATGTCTCGTATATACTAAAATAGGAGTTTCAATGGGGTAGGTGTAATTTTGGGGCAGTATACAATCGATATACATATAATTTCCAACCAATATACAGTATGATATAATTTTTTATTAAACTGATTCTTCTCTTTGCATTAATATTCGCAAAATAGTCACCAAAATCTAGCGTCTTTGTTTATCTTCGTTGCCTTTTAATAATTAATATTATGAATACTTTCACTTTGCAGTTATTTTATTAGAGCCAGTTTAAAGGGGCCTATTAGACCCCCATCTGCTGTAGTACAACATTATACATTCGAAGTAGCAAAAAAATAACCATTAGGCTAGATTCACACGACCGTTGCGCATCTCGGACGTGAAAAAGGCCGTTTGTCACATCCGAGGGGCATCCGTGCTCTGCGCTGCGGGACGCGATATCCCCCATAGACTACAGTCTATGGGGGATGCGTGAAGTGCGAAAAAATAGGACATGTCGTATTTTCTCACAGACACAACGGCCGTGTGAACGGCCACATTGAATTATATAGGTCCGGTGAAGCGTCATCCCAGGAGGCCGGACTGGAGGAAGAAACACAGACCTGAGTACAAGATCTATTTTTTTTTCTGAGTTGGGTTTTTAAGGCGGAATTGCTGCGAACCCGTCGCAAAAAAATGCAACAACTGTTATTTGTTGCGGGATTTACCTCCCCATTGAATTCAATGGGGAAAACCCGCATCAAATCAGCAGCGTTTACGCAAATACAATTGACATGCTGCGGAATAAAATTACGCACCGCAGGTCAATTTCTGAGCGTTTTTTCCCGCTTATCATTTACGCAGCGTGTGGATGAGATTTGTTTTATCTCACTCACTTTGCTGCTACTGTATTTGCTGCGGATTTTCAGTTTTTGCGGAAAATCTGTTGTATTTACGCAACGTAGGGTATGTTCCCACACACAGGATACGCTGCAGGCTAAGGCCGGGTTTCGACATAACGTAAACTCTGCGGAATTTGTAGCGTAAATGCTGTGTAAATTCTATGCGGAAATTCCGAAGCATTTACAGTAGCAGCAAAGTGAATGAGATTTAGAAAATTTCACGCCCATGCTGCAGAAAAAAAAAGTGCACAAAAATCGTGCGGAAAATGTTCTGCGGTGCGTTTTTTCAATTCCGCAGCATGTCAATTTTTGCTGCGTGTTCTGTGCGGAGTTGCTGCATGTTTGACCCATAGACTTCAATGGGGAGCAGAAATTCTGCAACAGATTTATGTTGTTGCGGTTTTTACAGCGGAAACGCAGTAAAAGTAAAAAAATCTGGAAATCCGCAGCTGCACATATATTTTGCTATAACCATTATTTAACACTAAATCCAAAGGTAAAAATGCAGCGTTTCCGCAGCAAAATTAGCAGGAAAAACGCACTATGTGGTGTGGATTTCTGTGACAGATTTACCAGCGTTTTTCTAGAGATACTGCTGCAGATTTTGCATATCCTGTGTGTGGGAACATACCCTAAGGCCTTATTTACACGAGCGTGTGCATTTTGCTCACGCAAAAAACGCGGCATTTTGCGTGCGCAAAAGGCACTTAACAGCTGCGTGTGTCATCAGTGTATGATGCACGGCTGCGAGATTTTCTCGCAGCCGCCATCATTATGACACTCCGTTTGGATGTTTGTAAACAGAAAAGCACGTGGTGCTTTTCTGTTTACATTCAGAGTTTGACAGCTGTTGAGCGAACCACGCAGTTCGCACGGAAGTGCTTCCGTGCGACCTGCGTGGTTTTCACGCACCCATTGACTTCAATGGGTGCGTGATGCGTGGAAAAATGCAGAAATATAGAACATGTCGTGAGTTTTACGCAGCGGACTCACGCTGCGCAAAACCCACGGACTGTCTGCATGCCCCCATAGACTTGTATAGGTCCCTGCGACCCACGTGAAAAGCACGCGCGTCGCACGGACGGATATCACGGTCATGTAAATGATGCCTAATAGTAAGACCTAAAAAGAGAAAAATCGGTCAGTCAAAAGCAGATTACAGGTAACCAGGAGCTTTTAGGACACTACACAGAGTGCAAAAGGTAATTAAAAATAATTGGAAACATCATTTTTTTTTATTGAAGATATACAGGATGATCAAAAAGTCACTATGTACCTATGCCATGGAGGGCTAAATTGCCCCCTTATCCTTTTTTTCCCCTCAAGTCCTGAAAAGCGTAGTCTGATACGCTTTTCAGTACTTTACCAAAATGTGTACGTTTTTATCCGTATCAAAGTCAATGGCGATGTATGCAATCTTAAACCCTACGTTTTCATAAGTAAAATGTATGTGTATTTGTCACCATATATGGGAAATCTTGACTTTACAAAGTTTGACTTAGCTCAAGAACAAAAAACATATACGTTTTTAGAAGTAAGAACGAACACAAACGTATACGATGTATACGACCAGAAACTTCAGCGTATGTTACAAATGCATACATTTTTGTAACCACAAGCGTGTGAACAAAACGAGATGTGAACTTCGCCTTAATTGTATTCTGCGGGTCAATACCAATATCAAATTTAGAGGATTTTTTTTTTATGTTTTACTACTTTTCAAGGAAAAAAACAAAAATGTGCATTTTGTCGCCATATTCAGATGTCGTCCGTGCGCTGTCCGTGGTTTTCACGCACCCATAGTCTTCAATGGGCGACTAGGTGCGTGAAAACTCACCAATATAGGACATGCAGTGAGTTTCACACAACGGACAGTCACTGCGTGAAAACTCAGGCATGTCTGAATAGCCCCATTGAAATCAATGGGTCCGTGTGCTCTGAGTTATTTTAACGCACAGCACACGGACGATTATTACGCTCGTCTGAATGAGCCCTTAGCCTTGAGATAACATGTACCATGTGGGCAGCCTGAGACACAAAGGCTAATTGATAATATTGTTTATAGGATTTAATAAAGTTTAGCTTATTCAAAAAAACCTAATCAAAGGGAATGTTTTTGTTTTTTAATGGGTGTTTACATATGACAGAACATAAAACTATGGAAAAGGTCAACCAATCATGGTAGTTTTACTATGTTTTGTATATTGCATTTTGTGTACAAGTCATTGGATTGTCCTAGTCCTTTTGATCAGAAGCACTTGACATGCAACCCTAATGTGGTCCCAGACAATTTTATATATTCAGAATCATTTATGTCCAATAAATGTATCAAGGAGAAAAAATAAAATAAAAAATCATTTGTACCTAACCTGATGAAGAGGCCAGTTCGGCTTTGAAACGCGTCGTTCTATTCTGTCCTAATAAATCTCCTTCTAAACCCTATCTGACTCTGCTTGTCATGGTGTGACTACCGGATCGATACGATTACGGAGAAAATCACCTACGGCTGTGCCCGAGAATATTCCGCTTTTTTCTCTCCTTGATCTCCAATAAATATATCAGGTAGTAATTACCATACATGTTTGGAATAGTATATTAGACCGTCTAAAACAATAGACATATAGCTACTGAAAAATCAACGTTCCAAAAAAGGAAGCAAGTTATGTCTAAAGAATAAACATTTGTGTACTAAAATAGTTAAGAAATTGTTCACCTTGCTCTTACAGGTTTCCTATGAATTACAAATGTGAATAATTTGTTATTTAATGTAAATATATGTATATTTACCCCTTCATGTTGTGTCAGATTGGGAGTGAACTTCCTTCTGAGAACTCAGTGAAGATGTAGCTTTAAGTTGGAGACAAAGTTCAACGCCATCATTTTTTTTAATGAACTTTGAACTCGTTTGTTAAGAAGTAATCAGTTTAACACACTCAGTTGGTTTCTGTGAAAAATATCTTAAAGCCACAGTTGCACTATAAATAGTTCTCTAAATCTCAACCGCAGGGGTGGGGAACGTCCGGGTCGCGATTTGATCTGGCCGAACCTCACTCAGACCGCGCTGCCGCCGCATCATTCGCTACTTAGCTCCTTCCTCCCTACTCACTCACATTTAGGAGGAGGGCAGATGGAGCCAAGTATGGCGTGGGCGGTCTGAGTGTGGTCGGTGCGTGTCAGCTCGAGAGTGGATCAGTTTGGTCATCTGACCTCACGTCAATGTCATGAGGTCAGGTGACTTAGGTCAGGTGGACCGGACTGGTCCTCTCCCAGGCTGGCACAGTCCAGACACCTGACCTCACGTCGGTGACTGGACGGGTCCACTCCCTTCACAGCACTTGCTGACCGCCACTGCCGCTGTGTCATTCTCTGCTTGGCTCTGTCCACCCTACTCAATCACATTTAGGAGCAGGAGGAGGGCGGATGGAGCCAAGTATGGCGGCAGTCTGAGTGAGACATAAGTCCTGTCCTAAATGCATGAACTGAGGTCAGGTGACTTAAAGGGGTTTTCCCATCAAGGACATATTTGATACAGCCACAGGATATGTCATAAATGTCAGATAGATCTGGGACCCGCACCTATCTCTAGTATGGGGCCCCCTAAACCCTGTTCTACCTCTTTGTGTTGTGGCTGAAGCTTGTGATTTCCATCCATAAATAAGAAAACCGCATAGATCGTATTCTATGCTGCTTCTGTAACTGCAATTCACTACCATGAGAGTTACGGAAATAGCGGTTTTCTTCTTCATGGTCGGAAATCAGCCGGAACACAGAGAGGTAGAACGGGGTTTAGGGGGCCCCGTTCTAGAGATCGGTGCGGGTTCCAGTGGTGGGACCCACATCTATCTGACATTTATGACATATCCACTGGATATGTCATAATTGTCCATGATGGGAAAACCCATTTAAGCAAATTGGAACAGTTTACTTCTGTGAGCAGGTCTTTTCAAAACTTGCCAAAGAGTCAACCACTCCAGTTTAGGTAGGGTTAAGGTGGCCCCAGACATAATTATGGTGAGTATTGTAAAATGATATTATCATTAACAATAATTGCTTTTTCTGTGGTACCAAAATGATCAAACCAACTGATGGAAGATAGCTTTTCAGTAAAGACAGAGAAATATTATCTGATATGAGACATTTGAGACAAACTGGTTGCTAAGGACAAACTGCCTAACAACTATAGCTATTTTTTACATAGATAGTTTGAAAAAAGACCGGTCCATCAAGTTTAACATTTCCCAAAGTAAATTTATTTAAAAAGGAACCCATGGGTAAATTTAAGAACACTAAACCACCAGCTTGTCATTATACTGCGTTTAAAGTCCTAAACATGCCCCTCTCCAAACAGTCCGTTTTAGTATTTAGTACTGGTGATTGGTTCTGAAGTTCCAAAAATGTGAACATGAAATATGAAAAAATTAAAAAAAACAAAATATTAATAAAACGTACATCTAGGTATAACTGGAAAAATATGTTGCCGTATTTACTGTAATATTCAATTTAGCTTGAATGGTTAGTTGCATGGTTACATAGTTGATAAGGTTGAAATAAGTCCTATGATCCTACCGTGTTAATCCAGAGGAAGGCAAAGCCCCCATGAGGTTGATGCCAATTGCCTCATTATGGGAAAAATTCTTTCCCGACTCCAAATATGACAATAAATCCCTGGATCAACATCCCATCTCCAGAATCTAGTACTCACAACCTGTAATATTATATTTTTCAATAAAGGTATCAAGGCCCTACTTGAACTCGTTCAAAGAATCAACCAACACAACATCCTGCGGCAGAGTTCCGTAGTCTCACTGCCAGGGCCGGACTGAGACAAAAAAGCAGCCCTGGCACACAAGCCCCAGCAGCCAATACACTCTGTCTAAAGCCGGCCCTGGCCCTAAGCCCCCCAGTCACAGCACACAGCGCACGTCGGTCGATTCGGTCCAAATTGATTTCTGTTGAATGTCAGATTACCGCACTTTTTATGAGGTGAAAATGTGTTCTGGTGGAGCAGCGAGCTCACAGCTTATGTACTCAACATTCAGCTTTCCCCATGGAGCAACACCTACGGGGTGACGGAACGTGATACTTGCTGAGTGATAAGTATATTGCTGAAATCTGCAATAATGTTCTGTAAAAGAGAACTGGTTCAGCCGCATAAGTAACTTTCTTACACAGCAACCTCCACACTACACCACCTCCACCCAGCAAGGTATCTTCTCAGACGAGGCCATACTTCAGGATTTGAACCAGGGTCCACACAGAAGACACTGCTTAAGCACCAGACCACCAGCTCAGGCTGATCTTTGAGCGTTCTTATTGACCCCATAAGACCAAATCTAAACGTCACTTGCACCAGGAATAAGGACATGTCATCTTTCGAAGAATTTGTTGCCAACATTTGAAAGCAGAGGTAGCGCACTGGTAAAGATCTCTGCTAATAAATTCAAGGCGTGAGGACCATGTGAGTTCTATCTCCAGCCTTAAAAGCAGTTAACCCCCAAGCCACCGCGCTGTCATGTCCCAATGTCATCCAAGGTTTTTCTTGTTGACGGTCCGATTACCCGTTTTTAAAAGAGGTGAAAAATGTATCCTTGTAAAGCTGCCATTCAACTAGCTCACAGCTTGTGTGATCTGAGTTGAGCACAGGAATCACTTCATACAATGTTGGTTCTAACCCCCCATGTTGTCTTCTTGGTGAGCTTGGGCTGCTCCCCCTTTCCCAAAGTGCCACCTATGGAGGGGTGAATTATGATACCTGTTTGAGTATATTGCTGAAATCTGCAATAATCTACTCTATAAATACAGCTGTCTCGAAAAAGAGACAGCTGCATAAGTAACTTTCTTCATATAAGAAACTTTCTTATGCAGCAACATACTCATTGCACTGCATCCATACCATTATAACCAGAACCACCCAGCAAACAATCCTTTTAGACAAGGCCACACATCAGAATTTTTACCAGGTTCCACACAGAAGACACTCACTGTTTAGACACTCTTTAAGCAGCAGACCAACAGCTCAGGTTGATCTCTGGGCTTTCTTATTGTCCCCCATAAGACCAAATGTAATCATCACTTCCAGCAGGAATAAGAGCATGTCATCTTTGGAAGAATTTGCTGCTAACTCTCCCCAACAGAGGTAGCGCACTGGTAAAGTTCTCTGCTGATTAATTAGAAGAGTCAAAAACATGAGGGTTCTATCCCCAGGATCTCCTCCTTGTTTCTCCAGTCTTGACTTTCACCAATGTAGGTTCACAAGCTGAGGCATTCTTTTAAAGGAGAAATGCATTGCCCTGGTGAGATTCAGCTGCTTGATAAAATTGTTGGAAAACCATTGTCACCTAATGTCTAAGTAAGGAGAATGCCATCTACTACACCAGCTGCACGCTTTGAACACACTGGCTAATATTGTAGTGTTGCTGAACATGTCACTTAAGCCCCAAACCACCGCACTGTCATGACGTAATGAAATCTAAAGTTTTTCTTGTCAAAAGTCCGATTACCTTTTCCTTCTGTTTTTTTTTTTTTTTCCCCAATTTAAAAGAGGTGAAAAATGTGTCCTGGTAAGTCAGCTCTGCAGTTAGCTCACTGCTTGTGTGAGCTGAGTTCATTGCTGGAATCACCTCTATACAATGTGGGTTCTAACCCCCATGTTGTCCTCCTGGTGACCCTTGGGGTACTTCCCACTTCCCCCTTCCCCCTTTCCCAAGGTGCTACCTATGGATTATGATAGATGTTTGAGTGATGAGAATATTCTTGAAAAATTTTCCTAAGTACAGCTTTCTCGAAAAAGAGACATCTGTATAAGTAACTTTCTTCATACAAGAAACTTCCTTATATGGCAACATACCCATTGCACGGCATCCACACCATTACAACATACAACCAGAACCACCCAGACAAACAATCCTTTTGGACAAGTCCACACATCAGGATTTGAACCAGGTGCCACACAGAAGACACTCACTGTTTAGACACTCTTTAAGCAGCATACCAACAGCTCAGGTTGATCTCTGGGCTTTCTTATTGTTTCCCCCATAAGACCAAATGTAATCATCATTTCCAGCAGGAATAAGAGCATGTCATCTTTGGAAGAATTTGCTGCTGACTCTCACCAGCAGAGGTAGCGCACTGGTAAAGTTCTCTGCTGATTAATTAGAGGAGTCAAAAACATGAGGGTTCTATCCCCAGGATCTCCTCCTTGTTTCTCCAGTGTTGAAAGACTTTCACCAATGTAGGTTCATAAGCTGAGGCATTCTTTTAAAGGAGAAATGCATTGCCCTGGTGAGATTCAGCTGCTTGATAAAATTGTTGGAAAACCATTGTCACCTAATGTCTAAGTATGGAGAACACCAGCTACATGCTTTGAACACACAGGCTAATAATGTAGTGTTCCTGAACTTAGCACTTAAGCCCCAAACCACCGCACTGTCATGACTTAATGAGATCTAAAGTTTCTCTTGTCAAAAGTCCGATTACCTTTTCCTTCTGTTTTGTTTTTTTTTTCCAATTTAAAAGAGGTGAAAAATGTGTCATGGTAAGTCAGCTCTGCAGTTAGCTCACTGCTTGTGTGAGCTGAGTTCAGTGCTGGAATCACTTCTATACAATGTGGGTTCTAACCCCCATGTTGTCCTCCTGGTGACCCTTGGGGTACTTCCCCCTTTCCCAAGGTGCTACCTATGGATTATGATAGATGTTTGAGTGATGAGAATATTCTTGAAAAATTTGCCTAAGTACAGCTTTCTCGAAAAAGAGACCGCTGTATAAGTAACTTTCTTCATACAAGAAACTTTCTTATACAGCAGCATACTTACTGCACTGCATCCACACCATTACAACCAGGACCACCCAGCAAACAATCCTTTTGGACAAGGCCACACATCAGGATTTGAACCAGGCTCTGCACAGAAGACACTCACTGTTTAGACACTCTTTAAGCAGCAGACCACCAGCTCAGGTTGATCTCTGGGCTTTCTTATTGTCCTCATAAGACCAAATGTAATCGTCACAGCAGGAATAAGAACATGTCATCTTTGGAAGAAATTGCAGCCAGCTCTTGATACCAGAAGTAGTGCACTGGTAAAGTTTTCTGCTAATAAAGTAGGAGTGAGGAACGTGTGGGTTCTATCCCTGGAATCTCCTCCATGAAGGCATTTCACCAGTGGAAGTTCGCAAGGTGAGGTGTTCATTTAAAAGAGAAATGCATTGCCCTGTCAGCCACTTGCCAAAATTGTCAGGAAAACATTGTCACCTTTAGGGTATGTTCACACGCTGAGCCAAAAATGTCTGAAAATACGGAGCTGTTTTCAAGGGAAAACAGCACCTGATTTTCAGACGTTTTTTGAGCAACTTGCGTTTTTCGCGCCGTTTTTTCGGCCGTTTTTGGAGCTGTTTTTAATAGAGTCTATGAGAAAACAGCTCCAAAAACGTCCCAAGAAGTGTCCTGCACTTCTTTTGACGAGGCTGTTATTTTACGCATCGTCTTTTGACAGCGACGTGTAAAATGACAGGTCGTCGGCACAGTACATCGGCAAACCTATTGAAATGAATGGGCAGATGTTTGCTGACGTATTGGAGCCATCTTTTCAGGCGTAATTCGAGGCGTAAAACGCCTCCATTACGCCTGAAAATAGGTCGTGTGAACCCAGCCTAAAGCACAAGCAGCTCACTCGTATAAGAGAAAATAACTTTACCCCAGTCCTCTGCAGTCCAATCCCGGTACTTCCTGCAGAGGACTGACACCTGCCTGCTGCCATTCATGAGCAAGCTCTGCCCTGGTGTAGCACCGATCCCGTAGCTGAATCCTCTTTAGGAGATGGTCCTAGCACTTGCTGGAATTTCTTGGGCGCCCTGAAGCTTTCTTCCCAGCAATCGAATCTCTCTTCTTGAAGTTATTGATGATACGATAAATAGTTAAAGGGGTTTTCCCAGCAGGGAAATTTATGACATCTCCGTATTATATGTCATAAATGTCAGATAGATATGGGTTCCACATCTGGAACCCGCACCTATCCCTAGAACGGCACCCCCTAAACTCCGTTCTACCGCTCTGTGTTGAGGCTGAATGGGATGAATTCTTGAGTTACAAAAACAGTGTATCTCGCTGAGCTACGCGGTTTCTGTAAGTCCCATACAACTGAATGGTAGTTATGGAAACAGCGTAGCTCGCATGGTACGCTGCTTACGTAACTGCTTTTCACTACTATGGGAGTTACGGAAAAAGCGTAGCTCAGCGAGCTACGCTGTTTACTTCTTCATGGTCTAAAATCACACGCATTAGCCGCATCACAGATTGGAAGAATGGGGTTTAGGGTGCCCCGTTCTAGAGATAGGCGTGGGTCCCCGAAAGGCCCGGACTGGGACTTAAAATCAGCTCTGGCATTTTTAAGCATATAGGCCCACCGCAGGCCATAAGCAGCCGCCAGTGTTGGGCTGGGACCACCTTTCAGCTATACAAGACACGGGGAAATTTATTAAAACAGGTGTAAATAAAAAGAGGAATAGTTCCTGATAGCTCCAACTCCTAGGACACATGTGCACGCACACCACTCACACCTAGGACACATGCGCAGTACACCAGATCCAAGCTCAGTACATATACACAGCACCACAACCAAGCTCAATAAATACAGCAACAGAACCAAGCTCAGTAAATAAATACAGCAACAGAACCAAGATCAGTACATATATACAGCACCAGAACAAAGCTCAGTACATAAATACAGCATCAAAACCAAGCTCAGGACATAATTACAGCAGCAGCACAAATACAGCTCAATTTAGTGCAACCCCTGCCGTTTAGGTTTGTACGGCGTAAAACTACAGCTCCCGGCATGGACCGAACAATGGTAAGGATATACTGGGAGTTGCTGTTTCACAAAAAAATAAAACATACCACCCATCATCTTGCTGCAGATCATACTGGACTACAGTACGGATTAGAGGCAGAATAAACATTTATATTAAGTGACTCACCAGTGACGATCTCAGATTCTAGTTGTTCTTTTTCTCTTTTCTTCTCCATCCGGTCCAGACCTCTATGATGAATTCTCCCAGCCACGACCCATTTCTGCAGAGTTTGTAGCTCACTATTCAAACATTTCTGCACCTATAAACGAAGATAAACACACACACTGTACCCCTAAATATAATAGCACCATACACTGTGTCCCCGATTATAATAGCACCATATACTGTGTCCCTGATTATAAAAGGACCATACACTGTGTCCCTGATTATAACCGCACCATACACTGTGTCCCTGATTATAATAGCACCATACACTGTGTGCCACACACACAGACTGCTCCCCGTAGATAGTGCCCCCATAGAGCCCCATGTAGATAGTGCCCCCATAGAGCCCCATGTAGATAGTGCCCCACAAATAGCGCCCCCTGTATATAGTGCCCCACATATAGCACCCCTGTAGATGGTGCCCCACATGACATCATCGCGCCACTAGCATCATTGAAAGGCACTGATTGGCGGGGCAAGTCATTGTAAGGCAGGTACAATTAGTGCAGGAGGGGGTGGCGGCGGCTGGCTTCAGGGCCGATTCCAGCTTTTCTGATGCCTGAGGCGAAAATTGAAATGGTGCCCCCTAGATCTTGATTGGCATCTCCCTGACTGTTCTACATTACTACCAGCTTTCTCCATTGCCTTGTACTCCCTTGGCATGCGCGGTGCAGTGATTGAATGGTGCATACTCATAGAATACAAGGCAATGGTGCATCTAAGAAAATTGAAGGAGACTGGTAGTGATGTATAACAGTCGGGGATGTCAACCAAGCATGGAAAGGTGGGTTTGCAGTTAGAACTGTGTGACTCTGCAGGATAGCGGCACTGACCCATGACCCTTAACCCCTTAAGGACGCAGCCTAGTTTTGGCCTTAAGGCTCAGAGCCCATTTTTCAAATCTGACATATTTCACTTTATGTGGTAATAACGTCGGAATGCTTAAACCTACCCAAGCGATTCTGAGAGTGTTTTCTCGTGACACATTCTGCTTCATGTTCGTGGTAAAATTTGGTCGATATATTCAGTGTTTATTGGTGAAAAATTGCAAAATTTAGAGAAAATTTTGAAAAAATTGCATTTTTCAGAATTGAAATGCATCTGCTTGTAAAACAGACGGTTATACCACCCAAAATAGTTACTAGTTCACATTTCCCATATGTCTACTTTAGATTGGCATCGTTTTTTGAACATTATTTTATTTTTCTTGGACGTTACAAGGCTTAGATGTTCTTTATGTTAAACAGCAATTTCTCATATTTTTAAGAAAATTTCAAAAGCCTTTTTTTTAAGGTACCTCTTGAGTTCTGAAGTGGCTTTGTGGGGCCTATGTATTAGAAACCCTGATAAAACACCCAATTTTAAAAACTAGACCCCTCAAAGTATTCAAAACAGCATTTAGAAAGTTTTTTAACCCTTCAGGCATTTCACAGGAATTAAAGCAAAGCGGAGGTGAAATTTGCAAATTTCATTTTTCTTGCTGAATTTCAATTTTATTCATTTTTTTTCTGTAACACAGAAGCTTTTACCAGAGAAACACTACTAAATATGTATTGTCCAGATTCTGCAGTTTTTAGAAATGTCCCACATGTGGCCCTACTGCGCTCGTGGACTAAAACACAAGCCCTAGAAGCAAAGAAGCACCTAGTGCATTTTGAGTCCTCTTTTTTATTAGAATATATTTTAGGCAGCATGCCAGGTTTGAAGAGGTGTTGAGGTGCCAAAACAGTAGGAATCCCCCAATAGTGACCCCATTTTGGAAACTACACACCTCAAGGAATTCATTTATGGTTGTTGTTACCATTTTGACCACACAGTTTTTTCACAGCACGTATTTGAATTGGGCTGTGAAATGAAAAAAATTTCATTTTTTCCAATAAAATGTCATTTGTGATCAAAATTTCTTATTTTCACAGGGAACAAAATACCCCATTTTGTTGCCCAATTTGTCCTTAGTGTGGCAATACCCCATTTGTGGTGATAAACTGCCGTTTGGGCCCATGGGAGGGCTCAGAAGGAAAGGAGCTCTATATGTTGGTTGGAGTCCAGATTTTGCTGGATTGGTTTTCGGGTGCCATGTCGCATTTGCAGAGCCTCAGAGGTATCAAAGCAATGGAAACCCAGCAAAAGTGACCCCATTTTGGAAACTACACCCCTCAAGGAATTCATTTATGGTTGTTGTTAGCATTTTGACCACACAGTTTTTTCACAGCACCTATTTCAATTGGGCTGTGACATTAAAAAAATGTCATTTTTTCCAATAAGATGTAATTTTTTATCAAAATTTCTTATTTTCACAGGGAACAAAATACTCAATTTTGTTGCCCAATTTCTCCTGAGTGCAGCAATACCCCACTTGTGGCAATAAACTGCCGTTTGGGTCCATGGGAGGACTCAGAAGGGAAGGAGCGCTGTGTGTTCTTTGGAGTACAGA
The DNA here is from genome assembly GCF_050947455.1 of Rhinoderma darwinii. Lineage (NCBI taxonomy): Eukaryota > Metazoa > Chordata > Amphibia > Anura > Rhinodermatidae > Rhinoderma > Rhinoderma darwinii. The sequence continues at coordinate 80,631,152 of NC_134697.1, read as the reverse complement.
TTTTGCTGGTTTGGTTTTCGGGTGCCATGTCGCATTTGCAGAGCCCCAGAGGTATCAAAGCAATGGAAACCCATCAGAAGTGACCCCATTTTGGAAACTACACCCCTCAAGGAATTCATTTATGGGTAATGTGACCTTTTAGACCCCATAGCTTCTTCACAGAACTTATTTGAATTGGGCTGGGAATTAAAAAAAAATATATTTTTTCCTATAATATGTCATTTTAGCTCAAAAATTCTTATTTTCACAAGAAATAAAATACTCCATTTTGTTGCCCAATTTGTCCTGAGTGCGGCAATACCCCATTTGTGGTGATAAACTGCCGTTTGGGCCCATGGGAGGGCTCAGAACGAAAGGAGCGCTGTGCGTTCTTTGGAGTCCAGATTTAGCTGGATTGGTTTTCGGGTGTCATGTCGCATTTGCAGAGCCCCAGAGGTATCAAAGCAATAGAAACCCACCACAAATGACCCCATTTTGGAAACTACACCCCTCAAGGAATTCATTTATGGGTGTTGTGACCACTTTGACCCCATAGTTTTTTGACAGAACTTATTTGAATTGGGCTGGGAATGAAAACAAAATTATTTTTTTCAAATAATATGTAGTTTTGGCTGAAAATTTCTTATTTTCACAAGAAACAAAATACCCCATTCTGTTGCGCAATTTGTTCTGAGTGCCGCAATACCCCATTTGTTGTGATAAACTGCCGTTTGGGCCCATGGGAGGGCTCAGAAGGAAAGGACCACCATTTGGCCTACTCGGGATTTTCTAGTGCGAAGTCATGTATGCAGAAGCACCTGAGGTACCAGTACAGTTGAAACCCGCAAGAAGTGACCCCGTTTTAATAACTACACCCTTAATGGATTCATCTAGAGGTGTAGTGAGCATTTTGACCAGAGACCTACACCCCATAAACTGGGGTATTCTCCCGGGTATGGCAATACCCTACATGTGGCTGTTATCAGCTGCCTGGACACACAGCAGGGCTCAGAGGGGAAAGACGAGGGGGTATAAGCTGTGCGGAGTGCATCAGGGTAAGTAAAATTGGGGTAAATTATAAACCAAGGGATGTATGATAAATTTTAAAACTGACTTTCATACAGAGCTCTGGTTATTCGGGACACGTGTCACATTGATATATTGTGTCATCCCTTATAGCAGACTTTGCACCTCTTTTGACTTTTTCCCTTCTTGCCAGTTTGGGGAACTTCTCCTGGAAAGTGTTGCCGCCTTGGTACGATGCGTGTGGCCCCGCTTCCAGAAGTACTGGGTGCCCCCCCTTCTTGGTCCCTAAAGATTAGGTTCTTGATAATCACCTCTTGAAATTCCAGGAAAGTTCCAGTCTTGCCTGCTCATCGACGTAGCACGTACGCATTGTACAATGCCATCTGTATGATGTGCCCGGCCAGCTTCTTATACCACACCGCATGGCGCTGTAGGGCTTCAGGATTTGATCTGACAAGTCCATCCCTCCCATGTACCTATTGTAGTCCAGGATGCAGTCTGGTTTGGGGGTGGCCTTTCCTTCATATAGCCTAAACCTGTAGGTATACCCGGATGCACTCTCGAAGCTTATACAACTTCACGCCATACCTTGCCCTCTTACCCGGCAGGTACTCGCGGAATTGAATCCTCCCTTTAAAATGTACCAGGGACTCATCAATAGAAATACACTTCTCGGGGGTGTATGCTTGGGAAAACCGGGCACTGAAACGGTCTAATAGGGGTCTCCGTTTATACAAACGGTCAAAACTGGTGTCATCTCGGGGTGGGCACGGCTCATTATCAGTATAATGTAAGAAGCGAAGTATTGCCTCATTTATTTATTTTTTTAGGTTCCAGTTCAGTTCTGAAGTTGCTTTGAGGGGCCCATATATTAGAATCCCCTATCAAACACCCCATTTTAGAAACTAGACCCCTCAAAGTATTCACAACAGCATTTAGAAAGTTTATGAACCCTTTAGGTGTTTCACAGAAATTTAGAGCAAAGTAGAGGTGAAATGTAAAATTTTTTTTTGTCAGAAAATCCTCTTTATACCATTTTTTTTATAACACAAAAGGATTTATCAGAGAAACGCAACTTCATACGTATTGCCCAGATTCTGCAGTTTTGAGAAATATCCCACATATGGCCCTAGTGCGGTAATGGACTGAAGCCCCGGCCTCCGAAGCAAAGGAGCACCTAGTGGATTTTGAGGCCTCTTTTTTATTAGGCACCATGTTCGGTTTGAAGAGGTCTTGTGGTGCCAAAACATTGGGAACCCCCCAAAAGTGACCCCAATTTGGAAACTAGACCCCTTGAGGAATGCATTGTAGTTTTCTTGGGGTGCATGCGGCTTTTTGATCATTTTTTATGCTATTTTTAGGTGGCGTGGTGACTAATAAACAGCAATTCTACTATTGTTTTTTTTATTCTTTTTGTTTTACTGCGTGCACCGTGCGCTATAAATGACATACTCACTTTATTCTGCGGGGCGATACGATTACGGCGATACCAGATGTTTATAGTTTTTTTTTATGTCTTATGGCGTTTGCACAATAAAATCCGTTTTGTAAACAATCATTCACTTTTTGTGTTACCTTATTCTGAGAGCCATAAAGTTTTTATTTTTCAATCAATAAAGCCGTGCGAGGACTTATTTTTTGCGTAACGAACTGTAGTTTCGATCAGTACCATTTTTCGGTACATGCAACTTTTTGATCTCTTTTTATTCCATTTTTTGGGAGGTGAAGTGACCAAACAATTGTGATTGTGGTTCGGTTTATTATTATTTTCTTTTACGGCGTTCACCGTGCGGGATAAATAACGAAATAATTTTGTAGTTCAGGCCGTTACGGACGCGGCGATACCAATTCTGTATAGTTTATTTGTTTGTTTATATATTTTTATTAATAATAAATGACTGATAAGGGAAAAAGGGGGATTTTTACTTTTAATACTTTTAAAACTTTTATTTTCTTATTTTTACACAACTTCTTTTAACTTTTTTTTTACTGTATTACTTTGTCCCACTAGAGGACCTGGGGGTAGGAGGCCCTGATCGCTATTCTAATACACTGCACTACATGCGTAGTGCAGTGTATTAGAACTGTCAGCTACTCACTGACAGCAAGCATAGTGGGTCCTGACGTTGTCAGGACGCACTAGGCTTCCGTCTATGGCTTAGCCGGACGCCATTGTTTGGTGTCCGGTTGCCATAGTCACCATCGCCGGCCGCTATCGCGTAGCAGGCCGGCGATGGCAGCTTAACCCCTAAAAAGCCGCGATCTCTATAGAACGCGGCTTTTAAGGGGTTAATCAGCGGGGACACAGCGATCGGTCCCCGCTGTAGGAGCTGTGACAGCTGCTGAACAAGACAGCAGCTGTCACAGCTCCTGTATGTGTCGGGAGGACGGCCGAAACGGCCGTTACTCCCGAGACGTACTATTAGGTCATGGAGCGCGAACGATACAGCTGCCATGACGTAATAGTACGTCCAGGAGCGGGAAGGGGTTAATAGAGTAATTAGCATAATTTTATGGATTTTACTGTATCTGAAACAAACATACAGGGGAATGTTTGGAAATATTGTCAGGTCATGTATTAGTGCATGGTGGCGGTTTAAGGGGTTAAAACTACCAGACAGGTTCCGATTAAACATACAATGAATTGCAACATTGCCATCTGCTCTGCAATTTTGTATTATAAATATATCCTATATAATTACAGGACCAGAACAAAACTCATACATATATACAGTACCGGAACCAAGCTTAGTACATATATACATCACCAGAACCAAGCTCATACATGTATATACACACACACACACACACACACACACACACACACACACACCACCAGAACGAAGCTCATACATGTATACACAGACACACACACAACACCAGAACCAAGCTCAGTACATATACAGTGAAGGAAATAAGTATTTGATCCCTTGCTGATTTTGTAAATTTGCCCACTGTCAAAGACATGAACAGTCTAGAATTTTTAGGCTAGGTTAATTTTACCAGTGAGAGATAGATTATATATATTAAAAAAAAAAAAGAAAATCACATAGTCGAAATTATATATATTTATTTGAATTGTGCACAGAGAAATAAGTATTTGATCCCCTACCAACCATTAACATTTCAGCCTCCTCCAGACCAGTTACACGCTCCAAATCAACTTGGTGCCTGCATTAAAGACAGCTGTCTTAAATGGTCACCTGTATAAAAGACTCCTGTCCACAGACTCAATTAATCAGTCTGACTCTAACCTCTACAACATGGGCAAGACCAAAGAGCTTTCTAAGGATGTCAGGGACAAGATCATAGACCTGCACAAGGCTGGAATGGGCTACAAAACCATAAGTAAGACGCTGGGTGAGAAGGAGACAACTGTTGGTGCAATAGTAAGAAAATGGAAGACATACAAAATGACTGTCAATTGACATCGATCTGGGGCTCCATGCAAAATCTCACCTCGTGGGGTATCCTTGATCCTGAGGAAGGTGAGAGCTCAGCCGAAAACTACACGGGGGGAACTTGTTAATGATCTCAAGATAGCTGGGACCACAGTCACCAAGAAAACCATTGGTAACACATTACGCCGTAATGAATTAAAATCCTGTAGTGCCTGCAAGGTCCCCCTGCTCAAGAAGGCACATGTACAGGCCCGTCTGAAGTTTGCAAATGAACATCTGGATGATTCTGAGAGTGATTGGGAGAAGGTGCTGTGGTCAGATGAGACTAAAATTTAGCTCTTTGGCATTAACTCAACTTGCCGTGTTTGGAGGAAGAGAAATGCTGCCTATGAACCAAAGAACACCATCCCCACTGTCAAGCATGGAGGTGGAAACATTATGTTTTGGGGGTGTTTCTCTGCTAAGGGCACAGGACTACTTCACCGCATCAATGGGAGAATGGATGGAGCCATGTACCGTCAAATTCTGAGTGACAACCTCCTTCCCTCCACCAGGACATTAAAAATGGCTCGTGGCTGGGTCTTCCAGCACGACAATGACCCGAAACATACAGCCAAGGCAACAAAAGAGTGGCTCAAAAAGAAGCACATTAAGGTCATGGAGTGACCTAGCCAGTCTCCAGACCTTAATCCCATCGAAAACTTATGGAGGGAGCTGAAGATCCGAGTTGCCAAACGACAGCCTCGAAATCTTAATGATTTACAGATGATCAGCAAAGAGGAGTGGGCCAAAATTCCATCTAACATCTGTGCAAACCTCATCATCAACTACAAAAAATGTCTGACTGCTGTGCTTGCCAACAAGGGTTTTGCCACCAAGTATTAAGTCTTGTTTGCCAAAGGGATCAAATACTTATTTCTCTGTGCACAATGCAAATAAATATATATAATTTTGACAATGTGATTTTCAGTTTTTTTTTTTTTTATATAATCTATCTCTCACTGGTAAAATTAACCTAGCCTAAAAATTCTAGACTGTTCATGTATTTGACAGTGGGCAAACTTACAAAATCAGCAAGGGATCAAATACTTATTTCCTTCACTGTATACAACACCACAACCAGGCTCAGTACATATAAACAGCACCACAACAAAGCTCAGTACATATATACAGCACCACAACCAGGCTCACTACATACATACAGCACCAGAACAAAGCTCAGTACATATATATACAGCACCACAACAAGGCTCAGTACATATATACAGCACCACAACCTAGCTCTACATAAATACAACACCAAACCCAAGCTCAGTACAAATACATTTCAGTCCAGAGATCAGAGACTTCTCCCTTTGCTTCTGTGTGCCCTTGTCTTGTGTTGTCTGTCTTGCACCTATTGAGCGTAGGGACCGTTGCCCAGTTGTACGCCGTCACTTAGGACGAGCCGTGCAAGTAGGCAGGGACAGAGTTGCGGGTAGACTAGGGCTCACCTGTCCGTCTCCCCACCCCGATTCATTACAATAAACATATTAAATGTACAGTTCCCATAACATGCATATAAACATATATTTCCTAGCATGTATCAAAAGTTGGTTGTAAAGTGCACATATTTCTTTATAAAACCATACATAGGCAGTAAGTTATACATATAAGTGAAGTATATACACATCATAAACAGTGAATATAAGAGCAATTAGGATGATTTGGAGAGATGCAGAGGCCAATTAGGTATTTATATATACAGATAAACTTACATTTAGCTATCAATCTACGATGTCAGACATACCAGCGTGTAGTATCCGTGCGCATCTACTGCGCATGCTCAAAGATGGCATCCAAACCGGATATTCAATCCGGTGGAACGCATCGAGCAAAGGAATCGCTATTGCGCATGCGCGAAGACGGAACTTGCGTTCCAATCCTATTGCGCATGCGTCAGCATCGGCGGAGATAAAATAGAACATATATATAATAAAGAATATGATAATTCTGAGTGGACAAAGTCCAGAAAATTAAATGGATATTATAATACATCATCCAATGAATCCAATGGATGTTGTAATACATTATCCATCATAAATCAGAATAGGAGTGAAAGGACTGTCAGTAATAGTATAACTCAACTCCAGAACCACTATATTTCAGACCAATCATGTCCTAATCAAATATTAATGTGACTATAGTCACCATTAGAACAAAATAGAGCTGCCATAATTAGTAGGAATATTATCATCCCAGTCAGGGATATCCAATATATCCAACACGACCTGTCAAGGGAAGGACGCATACTCCAAATATATTAGGCATGCTTGTTTTATTAACCCCTTCCCTCTTTGGCCGCTTTTGACCTTCCTGACAGAGCCTCATTTTTCAAATCTGACATGTTTCACTTTATATGGTAATAACTCCGGAATGCTTTTACCTATCCAAGTGATTCTGAGAATGTTTTCTCGTGACACATTGGACTTTATGTTACTGGCAAAATTTGCCCGATACATTCAGTATTTAATTGTGAAAAACACCAAAATTTAGCGAAAAATTGCAAAAATTTGCATTTTTCTCAATTTAAATGTATCTGCTTGTAAGACAGGCAGTTATACCACACAAAAATGTTGCTAACTAACATCCCCCATATGTCTACTTTAGATTGGCATCGTTTTTTGAACATCCTTTTATTTTTCTATGACCTCACAAGGCTTAGAACTTTAGCAGCAATTTCTCACATTTTCAAGAAAATTTCAAAATGCTATTTTTACAGGGGCCAGTTCAGTTGTGAAGTGGGTTTGAGGTCCTTAGATATTAGAAACCCCCAATAAGTCACCCCATTTTAAAAAATGCACCCCTCAAAGTATTCAAAACAGCATTTAGAAAGTTTCTTAACCCTTTAGACATTGCGCAGGAATTAAGGCAAAGTAGAGGTGAAATTTACAAAGTTCATTATTTTTTTCCAGAAATTCATTTTGAATCCATTTTTTTTGTACCACAGAAGGTTTTACCAGAGAAATGCAACTCAATATTTATTGCCCAGGTTCTGCAGTTTTAGGAAATATCCCACATGTGGCTCTAGTGTGCTACTGGACTGAAGCACCGGCCTCAGAAGCAAAGGAGCACCTGGTGGATTTTGGGTCTCCTTTTTATTAGAATATATTTTAGGCACCATGTCAGCTTTGAACAGGTCTTGTGGAACTAAAACAGTGGAAACCCCCCAAAAGTGACCCCATTTGGGAAACTACACCCCTCGAGGAATTTATATAGGGGTGTAGCAAGCATTTTGACCGGCCAGTTTTTTTGCAAAAATGTTTGGAACTAGGCCATGAAAATGAAAATCTAAATTTTTTAAAATAAAATGTAGGTTTAGCGAATTTTTTTTCATTTCCAAAAGAACTAAAGTAGAAAAAGCACCACAACATTTGTAGAGCAATTTCTCCCGAGTAAAACAATACCCCACATGTCATAATAAACGGTTATTTGGACACACAGCAGGGCTTAGAATGGAAAGAGCGCCATTTGGCTCTTGGAGCTCAAATTTAGCAGGAATGGTTTGCGGAGGCCATGTCGCATTTGCAAAGCCCCTAAGGTGACAAAACAGTGGAAACCCCCAACAAGTGACCCCATTTTGGAAACTATACCCCTTGAGGAAATTATCTAGGGGTATAGTGAGCATTTTGACCCCACAGGTTTTTTGCAGAAATTTTTGGAAGTAGGCTGTGAAAATGAAAATCTACATTTTTTCAAATAAAATTTAGGTTTAGCTAATTTTTTTTCATTTCCACAAGGACTAAAGGAGAAAAAGCACCATAAAATTTGTAAAGAAATTTCTCCCGAGTAAAACAATACCCCACATGTAGTAATAAAAGGCTGTTTGGACACACGGCGAGGCTGAGAAGGGAAAGAGCGCCATTTGGCTTTTGGAACTCAAATTTAGCAGGAATGGTTTGCGGAGGCCATGTCACATTTACAAAGCCCCTGAGGGGACAAAACAGTGGAAACCCCCAACAAGTGACCCCATTTTGGAAACTACACCCCATGAGGAAATTATCTAGGAGTACAGTGAGCAGTTTGACCCCACAGGTGTTTTACAGAACTTATTGGAAGTAGGCCGTAAAAATGAAAATCTACATTTTTTTAAATAAAATGTAGGTTTAGGTTTTTTTTTTCATTTCCACAAGGACTGAAGGAGAAAAAGCACCATAAAATTAGTAAAGCAACTTCTCCCGAGTAAAACAATACCCCACATGTGGTCATAAACGGCTGTTTGGACACACGGTAGGGCTCAGAATGGAACTAGCACCATTTGGATTTTGGATAGTGTCTGGGCGCCATGTCACATTTGCTGAGCCCCTGTAGTACTAGTATAGTGGAAACACCCCAAAATTGACTCCATTTGGGAAACTGCACCCTCTGAGGAATCATCTAGGGGTATAGTGAAAATTTTGATCCCAAAGGTTTTTTGCTGAATTAATTAGAATTAAGCCATGAAAATGAAAAATAATTTGTAATAAAATGTAGGTTTAGCTAATTTTTTTTCATTTCCAAAAGAACTAAAGTAGAAAAAGCACCCCAACATTTGTAAAGTAATTTCTCCCTAGTACGGTAACACCCCATATGTGGTTATAATCAGCTGTTGACATATATGGGAGCATTCAGAAGAAAAGGAGCGGTATTTATCTTTTGGAGCGTAGATTTTGCTGGAATGGTTTGCGGACGCCATGTTGCATTTGCAAAACCCCTGATGTACCCAACAAAAGTGACCCCGTTTTAGAAACTACACCCCTAAAGGCATTTATCAAGGGATGTAGTGAGAATTTAGACTCCATAGGTGTTTTTCAGAAATGAATACGCAGTGGATGGTGCAAAGTGAAAATTGCAATTTTTCCACTGATCTGCCCATTCACCACACAAGATGTTGTGCCCCTGGAGAATGTTACCCCATAAATTGTTAAGCGGGTTCTCCCGGGTATGGTAATGCCTTACTTGTGGCCATAAATTGCTGTTTGGGCACACTGTAGCGCTAAGAAGGGAAAGACCGCCATTTTGAGCATGGATTTTGCTTGGTAGTTTTGTTTGAGTTTTGCTGGTATTCAGTTTATAATGTGGTGGCATATGTAATCTGTGCGGAGTATATCAGGGGTATATGTAATCTGTGCGGAGAACATCAGGGTATATGTAATCTGTGCGGGTACATCAGGGCATAATAAGAGGGTATAATAATGGGGTAAATAATACAATTATCCATAGATGTGTGTTACGCTGTGAAGCGATCCGTTATGCACAGGCCGGTGTCGCACTGATAAACGGTTTTCTTTCTTATCCCCCTTGTGTAACACTCTGCACCTTTTGGGGACTTTTTCTCCTTCGTAGTTTGGGAAATATTGCTGGGAAAGTTTTGCGCTGGTATAATACGGGTGCCCTCGCTTCCAGTGGATGTGCTATGTCCCTTCCCTTTTCTAGTTCCTAAATACTAGGGCCCTGAAACTGCAGGAATGTTCCCCTCCGGCCTGGGCATTGAGATGTTATTTCATCACCGCATTACAAGTGCCGTAACTTTTTTGTTTTTCAGTTGATTGAGCGGTGTGTGGGCTTGTTTTTTGCGAGACGGGCTGTAGATTTTATTGGTACCATTTTGGAACACATACGACTTTTTGATCACTTTTTATTTCATTTTTTGGTAAAGGAAATTACCAAAAACAAGCAATTCTGGAATCGTTTTTTATTGTTTTTTTTATCGGCATCCACAGTGCGCCCTAAATTACATGTTAGCTTTATTCTGCGGGTCGATACGATTACGGCGATACCAAATTTATATAGTTTTTTTTATGTATTGCGGCTTTTGCACAACAAAATCACTTTTTTTATAAAATCATTTGTTTTCTGTGTCGCCATATTCTAAGACACATAACGTTATTATTTTTGCGTGCACAAAGCGGTGTCAGGGATTATTTTTTGCGGGACGGATTGCCGTTTTTATTGGTACTATTTTGGAGTAAATGTGACTTTTTGATCACTTTTTATAGCATTTTTTGGAAGGAGATGTGACCTAAAAACAAAGATTCTGGCGTTGTTTTTCATGGTTTTTTTTTACGGCGTTCACCGTGCGGGATAAATTACATAATAATTTTGTAGTTTGGGTCGTTACGGACGCGGTGATACAAATTATGTATAGTTTTTTACATTTTTACGGTTTTTCCCATAATAAAAGACTTACTATGGGAAAAAAGTCAGTTTAGCTTTATTTTTATTTGAAATGTGTGTGTTTTTATTGTTTTACCACATTTTTATTAACTTTTTTTTTACTTTTCTGACTTGTCCCACTAGGGGACATGAGGGCCTGATGCCCCGATCGCTACTCTAATACACTGCACTACATACGTAGGGCAGTGTATTAGCGCTGTCAGTTATTCACTGACAGCAAGCCTATGAGGACACGCCGAAGGCGGGTCCTCATCGGCTCCCGTACAAGGCAGACTCGGACGCCATTTTCTGGCGTCCGATTGCCACAGCAACCCAGCGATTGCATCACTGGGTTGCCGATCGGGTGAAAACCTATCAGATCCTGCGCTCTATTGAGCGCAGCATCTGAGGGGTTAATCTGCCGGATCGGAGAGTAGCTCCGGTCCTGGCAGTTACAGGAGGGTGCCAGCTGTATAATACAGCTGTCACCCCGCGGTGATGGTGCCGGCTCTGCTTCTGAGCCCGCACAATCACTGCGCCGTACATGTACGGCGCTTTGCGGGAAGCACCTCCCGACAGCGCCGTACATGTACGGCGCATGTTGGGAAGGGGTTAAAGAGGAGCTCACTTTTTTTTTGAAAATAACATGGTTCAAAAAATGGAGGAGAAACTCTACAGTAGACTTCACTTCAGCTTTACAATCAGGAATATGAAGACATTTAAAACACTACATCGCTGTGTTCTGAACTAGACATATTATTATAGATAACGCTGATGCATATTTCAATTCGGGACTTTATGATCCCAGTGAATAGGCCTCTGCTGCTTTCCAACATCCCTCATATTGCTTCACATAAATTTGTGTCTGAAAAGTGTAAGAAAAAGACAAACAAAGATTAATATATCCGAGGACAATGTTGAAATCACTGCCCTATAGCCAGTTGATCAAAGTCAAGAGGGTGGTAAGTCAAGAAGACAAACTATCCTCACGGCTTGACAAAATGTGCAAAAAATTTTTTTGATAGGGGTTACCCAAATCATTTTCTAGAGATGAATAGACGGAAGGTTGAATTGCTGGACAGACAGGACCTTCTAAGTGGGAAGCTAATTAAAGAAAAGAAGGTTCGGTTACCTTTTATTTCTACTTTCTCCACCTTAAGCTCACAAATTGGTGGGATTCTGAGGAAAGACTGGAATGTATTGTGTAGAGCCTTTGTGAAGATAGTCGAATTTCAGGAGAGACCCATGATGGCCTATAGAAGAGGTAAAACAATCAAAAATAGTGTGGTCAAGGCTGACATTGGGTCAAATGGAAAGAGTCAAATGTTTTTCGCCCCTCTAAGCATGGTTGTTATCCATGTTTAGGATGTAATATCTGTGACAATATGATCAAGGGGGGTTCTTTTATCCATCCACAAACTGGTAGAGTAATGCATATTAAGGGATTCTTCACATGTCAATCATCATTTGTTATTTATCTTCTGAGCTGTCCCTGTGGTCTACACTATGTGGGTGAGACTACAACAGACGTGCGCCTCATGATGAGAAACCATAAATCCAACATCAACAGGATTTACCAGTGTCAAGACATTTCATTGAAAAAAAGCATAGTTTGTCACAATTGATATTCAGAATCATTGATTCAGTACCTCAATTGAGACGCGGTGGGGATAGAGGTTTGGCTCTTAAAAGAAAAGTGCTAGAGTGGATATATAGGCTGGAAACTATGTCTCCAAAGGGGTTAAACATAGAATACCCTTGCGGCCCACATATTTAAAGCAGTAGGGGGTAACTTGCCCTGATACCTGGGGGACATTATCGGCCTGCCCTCTCGATGGTATAGTTTGTGTACTATGTATATACACCGCGTTCCAAATTATTATGCAAATGTTATTTTTCGCTGATTTTCCTAAATAGTCGATGCAAATGACAGTCAGTATAATGTTCAAGCCATCAACCGTTGGAGTATAATGCGAATTTTATTGAACAAATCTAATGATAACAGATTTTTTTTTTAGAAGTAAAAAACTCAAAATTCACTGTTTCAAATTATTATGCACAACAGAGATCAAAACATTTTAAAGGTTATAAAGAGAACTAAAACGGTAATTTATTGAATTTGCAGCATCAGGAGGTCATATTTACAGAAATCAAGAAAAACTTAGCATGCCAATTTACTTGTTAACATAGGACCCCTTCTTTGATATCACCTTCACAATTCTTGCATCCATTGAATTTGTGAGTATTTGGACAGCTTCTGCTTGAATATCTTTGCAGGATGTCAGAATAGCCTCCCAGAGCTTCTGTTTTGATGTGAACTGCCTCCCACCCTCATAGATATTTTGCTTGAGGATGCTCCAAAGGTTCTCAATAGGGTTGAGGTCAGGGGAAAATGGGGGCCACACCATGAGTTTCTCTCCTTTTAAGCCCATAGCAGCCAATGACACAGAGGTATTCTTTGCAGCATGAGATGGTGCATTGTCATGCATGAAGATAATTGTGCTACGGAAGGCACGGTTCTTCTTTTTGTACCACGGAAGAAAGTGGTCAGTCATAAACTCTACGTACTTTGCAGAGGTCATTTTCACACCATCAGGGACCCTAAAGGGGCCTACTGGCTCTCTCCCCATGATTCCAGCCCAAAACATGACTCCGCCACCTCCTTGCTGATGTCGCAGCCTTGTTGGGACATGGTGGCCATTCACCAACCATCCACTACTTCATCCATCTGGACCATCCAAGGTTCACGGCACTCATCAGTAAACAACACGGTTTGAAAATTAGTCTTCATGTATTTCTGAGCCCACTGCAACCGTTTCTGCTTGTGAGCATTGTTTAGGGGTGGCCGAATAATAGCTTTATGCACACTTGAAAACCTCTGGAGGATCCTACACCTTGAGGTTCGCGGTACTCATGAGGCACCAGCGGCTTCAAATACCTGTTTGCTGCTCTGCAATGGCATTTTAGCAGCTGCTCTCCTAATCCTGTTAATTTGTCTGGCAGAAACCTTCCTCATTATGCCTTTATCTGAACAAACCCATCTGTGCTCTGAATCAGCCACAAATCTTTTCACAGTACGATGATCACGCTTAAGTTTTCTTGAAATATCCAATGTTTTCATACCTTGTCCAAGGTATTGCACTATTTCACGCTTTTCGACAGCAGAAAGATCCTTTTTCTTTCCCATATTGCTTGAAACCTGTGGCCTGCTTAATAATGTGGAACATCCTTCTTAAGTAGTTTTCCTTTGATTGGGCACACCTGGCAAACTAATTATCACAGGTGTCTGAGATTGATTACAATGATCCAAAGAGCCCTAAGACACAATACCATCCATGAGTTTAATTGAAAAACTAATATTTAAATGCTTGACACTTAAATCCAATGTGCATAATAATTTGGAACACGGCGTATATATACATATATATATATATATATATATATATATATATATATATATATAATGTCCACCATCCAGCAGCACCAGTCAGGAATATAGGTGGGTGCACGTCCCAGGAGCCCGATCACTGCTCCCAGATCCTCAATATTCGTCCAATAAGAGACAGCACTCCAATTTGTGATAGGAAAAAACGGCTTTTTATTAGCCCCTGTGCGACGTTTCGGCTCTTTACATGGAGCCTTTCTCAAGCATACAAACAGTGTAAAAGCATGTGCTATATATGGAGACCACACAACTGGTCTCATTAGGCAAGTGATTTAGCATAAAACATAAATAAGTACAAAGATACAGTCATGTTGCATCAGTAAAAGTTATAAAATACAAAGAAGTGCCATTGTGTATATATGATGGTCCTCAGATCAATCCGGGCCATCCGGTTTACAGCAGAAAAATGCTAATTGGTGAACAACTTAAAAAAAGTGCAGGTGCACATAATATAACAAATTAAAAACATGAGCCTTGTGTTTACCTCGGATCCATGTGTTCGGGTTGTAGTTCCGGCGCCTGAAAAGTGGGGTGGCGACTATCTATGACAGAGTAGTCTCTTGCTACAGCGCACTTTTGTGCATGCGCAGTACCACTATGAGGCAGGCGGCGGCCATCTTAGTACAGCATACAAGGCCAACAGCGGCCATGTTTGTATAATCTTATTGTCAAAATGAAAACTTTATTCTAGGAACCGTGCACACAGTCGGTTGCGTCCATGTACAGCATAAAGGGAACTTAGAAGATACCAAAAAAAAATGCAATTTAATGGAGATGACAGGGAATACACCCAGTCACCAATCATAACTGCATTGTGAGATATAGACTAATAACTTTAAGAGTCAAAAATATGTTGCGTTGAAGATGCACATATAAATGAGAGCAGTTGATAGAGACTTAAGGTAGCCATTTATAGATAAAAAATGGCAAAATAAAAAGGGAAGACAGTCATCATACATATCCAGAAAGGATTATGATGATTATGGTAATGTTACCCCTGGGAAGATAGCAAAAAAAAAAAAAATATTTCTAAAAATGCATGAAAAACGCTGTACAAAACGCATGGTGTGCACAATATCCTTAAAAAAATAATTTTTCGCAAAAAAACATTTTTTATTTTTTTATCTCCCAAATTTTTTTTTGGGCAGATATATTCATATATAAAGTATTATTTAATGCAATTGAATAAGATACCATAAGAAGCAAATCATAACAATGTGATAAAGATGGTCCGATACCCCGAAATTGTGGATCCAAGGTAAAACACAGGTGATACTTGATATTTTCTGTTTATCAGAGATCTGGAAGAAATGAAATAGATAAGGTTACAAATTTGGTAGATTTTACACTGGTTCATATACAGGAAGACCTATGAACAATACATCCCCACGGAGTGTAAGCAGATCCCTAGACTACACTGTGCGTTATGAAGTCAACATTGAGCCCCCTAGGTCTCAATGTTTGCAATCTCTCAATCCATTGAAGCTCTCTATATTTGAGAGATTTAATATGGTCTCCACCTCTACGTAACATTGGTACATGGTCTATCAAATATACTCGTATATCTTTTTCCGTGTGTCCAGCTTCTATATAATGCTTCGACACAGGAAGGTCCATACGTTTTTTGCGGATCTTGTAGCGGTGTTGATTTAACCGTGTTTTGAATTCGAGCGAAGTTTCTCCAACATGGAGGAGGTGGCATGGACATTCTAGTACATATATGACATGGTCTGAGTTACAATTTAAGTAGAACCTAATATCATATGTTCGTTTCGTCTGGGGATGGATAAATTGTGAGCCCTTTCGAATCAGAGGGCAATTGACACAATTAAGACACGGAAAACAGCCTGTTTTGCTTTTGGTAAAATACGTTTGTCTGTGCGCTCTACCAGGGCCTATATCAGAGTGTACTAATCTGTCCTGAAGATTAGGTGACCTACGGTAGGAAAAAAGAGGATTACTCTTAATTTCAGGAATATGCGGTAGACTATGTCTCAGGATGGGCCAGTATTTTAAAAGGATTTTATTAACACTATCACTATTTTCAGCAAAGGTGCTCACAAACGGTATGCGAGCAGGCAATAACCCTCGTTTTCTAGTCTGTAATAGTGTGTCCCTTTCCATAACTCCCACCTTAGCTTTTTGTTGTCTAAGGGGTACTGATGGATAGCCTCTCTGAACAAATTTATCCTCAATTTTTTGAAGAGTACCCTCCAGTTTATCCTCCACATTGGTAATACGTTTACCACGCATAAATTGGCTTATCGGGAGACTTTTAATCATAGAACGTGGATGGTTACTGTTAAATACTAACAGATTGTTTTTATCCGTTTTCTTAACAAACATTTCTGTAGTAAGGGTACCTTCATGGATTCCAACCGTCACATCCAAAAATTGGATGGACGAAACTGAGCTGACTAGAGTGAATTTGACTGTAGGGTCAATCGTATTTAAAAACATATGGAAGTCCTGTAGTTCACCACTGCTGCCGTCCCATATGAGGAAGACGTCGTCTATGTATCGCCACCACCTCAGCACATGGCCGAAGTGGTGGGAAACATAGACGAACGACTCCTCAAGGTATCGCATATACGTGTTCGCGTACGTTGGGGCCACATTGGACCCCATCGCCGTGCCCTGAATTTGAACATAAAAACTGTCTCGGAACAAGAAATAATTCTCAGTCAGGACAATCTCTAATAAGTCAAGAAATAATTTTTTTGCCACTGTAGTGTAACTAGTCTGTTGTAAACATAGGCTCATAGCGTGTAACCCCTTTTCATGTGTAATTGACGTGTACAAACTAACAACATCAAATGATGCTAAAATGACCTGTTGATCCTGTGGTATATGTACCTCTTTGAGTTTGTTCAAGAAGTCTGACGTATCTTGGATATATGAGAGGGCCTCTGTGGAAAAGGTCCTCAGAATTCTATCCAAGAAAGTGGCTATATGGCTAAAGATAGAATCAGTGCCCGAGACTATAGGTCGTCCTGGGGGATCAACCAAGGACTTGTGTATTTTAGGTAACGTATATAATACTGGAGTCCTAGGATTCTCAATATTTAAATAATCAAGGTTTTTTTTTATCAATCACATTATTTTGTAGGGCCTCATCCACAATATTTTGTATACGTCTCTTAATCCGAAATTTGGGATCACAGCTCAATTTTTTATACACATCAATGTCACTCAGCTGTCTATTTATTTCAGCTTCATATTGGGTCGTGTCCATGATGACCACAGCACCACCCTTGTCTGCGGGCTTGATGGTGATGTGGTCATCATGGACCAGAGCCTGTAGTGCAGTTATATCATCCCCAGTCATATTAGGATGTTTGAAATAAATATTCTTACTAGTATTTTTTAGATATTCAACATCTCTCCTAACAGCAGAAATAAAGGCATCAAGAGCAGGAATATAGTTATTTGGTACAAAATTACTTTTGTTATACAATTTTACATCATCCAAACATATCTCAGAATTCCTTACCCTAGTGACAGGTACTTGCTCAGCGAACCAACACTTTAATTTAATAGAGCTAAAAAACTGGCTCAGATCGCTATCCAATTGGATCCAATCCGTGTGAGATGACGGACAAAATGAGAGTCCCTTGTTGAGAACTGATTTTTCCGCAGGACTCAGGATTCGGGATGATATATTGACCACTAGGTCTTCTTCTTCTGTATAGCTCCTCATGTCATCAATGGTTGTGCTTTTGGAATCTTGATTCCTCTTGAGTCGGTGATGTCTCCTCCCGCCTCTCCTGATGGTTTTGGAGCCCGTGTGGGGGTTCCTAAAAAAGGTGAGGATAGGTTATCCGTGGTTTGTTGTTTCAAATCTTGAGGTCTCCTTCGTTGTTTCTTGTTGTCAAACAATTGATTTGAATATTTTCCTCGTTGGTCATCGTTCCAATTGTAGACATGACCTCTGCGATAATCCTCGCTATCGCGCTGCCATTTCCTCCTTTTTACTTCCTCTTGTTCACCTTTGAATTTATCCGATGTTTTTTTTAAATCGGATGAAAATGTATATATATGGCCTTTTACAAGATTGCGCAAAGAAGGCACAAGTTCCGTTTATGGGTTTATGGGGAAAAGATCTTGAAATAAAACTTTCCAAAGAAGAGTGGTACGAAACCTTAAAATTTACACATAAGCTACCTTTGGCATGCCATGAGCAGGAAAAAAGCTATAAGATCGTTACTAGGGGGTATCGCTGTCCTACTTCGTTACATTAGTTCTCCTCTTCCGTGTCAGAAATGGGTTGGCGATGTGGCAATGTGGTTGGATCCATGATACATATCTGGTGGGAATGTCCCATTATATATATTTGAAAAAGGATAATTTCGTTGTTTAACAAGCTGACAAATAATCATATTAATACCTCATCACAAATAGGCTTATTCTCCGTAATACCGGGATCTCGATCATCAGTTAAGAAAGATATATTACATCACTTCCTAATAACAGTAAGAATGATTATTCCTCGCCACTGGAATTGGATAGCGGTTCCATCCCTAAAAGAATGGGTCACAGAAGTAAATAATTGTTTGTATTTAGAGAACCTGGTGGTGCGAGATAATGACAGAACCGTGGAGTTTACTCAGCGTTGGAGTGTTTGGGCGCAATTTAGAGAGAGCACAGAGATGGCGGAATGGATGCAAACATTTTAAATGCCCTCACACCACCTTCCTTTTTTTTGTCCAGAGTCCTTCTGATCAGGGAACCTGATTGGTGTAAAATGATCTGATTTATGTATTATGTTAAATGATGTGTGTTTTATTCTTGTTGTCTATTGTTGTTTCTTGTCTTGTTATATCATAAAAAATATTTTAAGGACAGGTGTCATGAAGTTTTCTTTTTATTAATTAGTGTTTTTATTTAATAAAATTTTATACGTACTTTATTTTTTCACATAAAATGTTTTTTTTTATTAACACTTTTTTAATTCACTGGGGGCTGCCATGTTTTATTTCATCTGTGTATGTGTCTCTTAAAGACATATACACAGATTAAATATGGCAGCTACAGGGCATAGGACATAACGAACGGGAGCCGTTCGTCACATCCTCTGTCGTCTAGCTCTGTACTGCACATGGGCAGTTCAGAGTGACCCAGTGACCCTGCTGGTTTGTAGGGGTAAAGCCGGCGCCATTTTGGAGAAGACCGGCTCCAGGTAAGGTGTGTACGTGCGCGTGCGCGTTGGGGGGGTTGTGTGTGGGGGTCTGTGTGTGGCGCAGTTGCATGTTTGGGGGGGTTTGTGTGTGGGGGTGTGTGTGGGGGGGACTCGACGGAGCAGCGGTGCTTGCTGCTGTTCCTTCAAAATAGCTGATTGGTGGCTATGAAGGATCAGCGGCACACGAGCGCCACTGATCCTTCACAGCAAGCTGTTTTGAATGATCAGCGATTAGCACCGCTGCTCCATCGAGTGCCCCATGCCACACACAAACACCCCCAAACATGCAGGTAAGGTGTGTGCGTGCATGGATTTGTGTGTGGGGGTTTGTGTGTGTGGCGAGGTTGCATGTTTGGGGGGATGTGTGTGTGTTTACGGGGTGGGGGGGCACTCGACGGAGCAGTGATGGATTGGCGGCTGTTTTGAAGGATCAGCGACGAGCACCGCTGTTCCTTCGTTTCTTGCTCCTACTGTGAAAACATGATTACAGTATGGGACAGTTGTCTCGCAGCGAGGCAGTGACACCTAGCATCATAGATAACTATGATGCTAGGAGCACGGCTCCCTGCAGTGTGTGCGGTCCGGGAAATGTGGCCGTCGTACGGACCGTATATCACGGACCAAACACGCTCGTATGTCGGAGGCCTTAGCCTTTTGGTGTGTCCTGTATCTTCTGCTAAAAATACTCCCAAAATGGGAGCTGGACACTGCTAAGCAATTTAAAGACACCTTTAACTGACTTGTAGCCAAAAAATAGAGAGTGGGGGCGAATCTCCCTCCCACATTTACAGCAACTGTAAGTCAGGCTGCTTTGCCTGATTCACCTTGCTGTAATTCTGGAAAGTGCACCCTCTGGTGGCCAACATAGGAATACCTGTCAAATTATTAATTTTTATTACTTTCCACCTTGTGGAAGAAAAAAAACAATACAGAAAAAAACGTAAAAAATATAATAAAAAATAAGTAACTTACTTAAAAAATGTTTTTAATTTGCAACACATTCCTTTAAGGCAAAAACAAAAAACTAACCTCTTAAATAATAGTAAATTAAAAAACAATTGTCACAATTTTTTCCTTGCACATTTGTAGGGCATGTTTAAGTGGATGGAGACCTCTCTGGTGACTTTTTTTTTTAATCAAATGTATGTTTTTAGCATAAAAATAGCTTTTGTAATATACGTTTCTTAAAAATGTTGTTCACTGCATCACTGTACATGGAAGCTCCAGAACTCCGCTGTCAGCCGAATCAGCCAATGAGCTAGTCTGGTCTGACGACTTGGTGTGCAGCAGCTTCTGTGTGCTCCTGAGCGATCTTCTAAGCCCTTCTGATCAAATCAAAGTTGATCTGATATTGCTGAAACGTTACTACCATTTAGTTTTATTTTGCATTACATCCTATCTATGGAAGAAGTCTTTGATTCCCAGAACAAATTTGTGTGCACTTGGTTAACCCCTTCAAGACACAGCCTGTTTTGGCCTTCAGGACACAGCCAATTTTTTCAAATCTGACATGTTTCACTTTATGTGGTAATAACTTCGGAATGCTTTTACCTATCCAAGCGATTCTGAGATTGTTTTCTCGTGACACATTGGACTTTATGTTACTGGCAAAATTTGCTCGATACATTAAGTATTTAATTGTGAAAAACACCAAAATTTAGCGAAAAATTTAAATTTATATGTATCTGCTTGTAAGACAGATAGTAATACCACACAAAATTGTTGCTAATTAACATCACCCATATGTCTACTTTAGATTGGCATCGTTTTTTGAACATCCTTTTATTTTTCTATGACATCACAAGGCTTAGAACTTTAGCAGCAATTTCTCACATTTTCAAGAAAATTTCAAAAGGCTATTTTTACAGGGGCCAGTTCAGTTGTGAAGTGGATTTTAGGGCCTTATATATTAGAAACCCTCGATAAGTCACCCCATTTTAAAAACTTCACCCCTCAAAGTATTCAAAACAGCATTTAGAAAGTTTCTTAACCCTTTAGATGTTTCACAGGAATTAAGGCAAAGTAGATGTGAAATGTTCAAATGTCTTTTTTTTTTTTGCAGAAATTAATTTTTCATCTAATTTTTTTGTAACACAGAAAGTTTTACCAGAGAAAAGCAACTCAATATCTATTGCCGATATTCTGCAGTTTTTAGAAATACCCCACATGTGGCCCTAGTGCACTTATTGATTGAAGCACCGGCCTCAGAAACAAAGGAGCACCTAGAGGATTTTGGGGCCTCCTTTTTATTAGAAAATATTTTAGGCTCCATGTCGGGTCTGAAAGGCTCTTGCGGCACCAAAACAGTGGAAATCCCCCAAAAGTGACCCCATTTTGGAAACTATACCCCTTGAGGAAATTATCTAAGGGTATAGTGAGCATTTTGACCCCGCAGGTTTTTTGCAGAAATTATTGGAAGTAGCCGTGAAAATGAAAATCTACATTCTTTCAAAGAAAATGTAAGTTTAGCAAATTTTTTCTAATTTCCACAAGGACTAAAAGGAGAAAATGCACTACTACTTTTGTAAAGCAATTTCTCCCGAGTAAAACAATACCCTGCATGTGGTCATAAACGGCTGTTTGGACACACGGCGGAGCATAGAAGGGAAAGAGCGACATTTGGCTTTTGGAGCTCGAATTTAGCAGGAATGGTTTGCGGAGACCACGTCGCTTTTGCAAAGCCACTAAGGGACCAAAACAGTGAATTCACCAAAAAAGTGACTCCATTCAGGAAACTACACCCCTTGAAGAATCCACAGGTGTTTCATAGATTTTATTAGAATTGGGCAGTGAAAATAAAAAAAATCCTTTTTCTTCAATAAGACGTAGTTTTAGCTGAAAATGTTTCATATTCTCAACAAATAAATGAAAAAAAGCACCCCAACACTTGTGAAGCAACTTCTCCTGTGTACGGCAATACCACATATGTGGTCATAAATTGCTGTTTAGGCACAGAGTAGGGCTCAGAAGGGAAGGAGCACCATTTGGCTTTTGGAGTACAGATTTTGCTGGATTGGTTTCTGGTCGCTATGTCGCATTTGCAAAGTCCCTGTGGGACCAAAACAGTGGATCCCCCCCAGAAGTGACCCCATTTTGGAAACTACACCCCTCAAGGTATTCACCTAGGGGTGTAGTGAGCATATTAACCCCACAGGTGATTGGCAGAAATTGGTGTGCACGCGATGTTGCAGAGTGAAAATGTTTTTTCAATAGATATGCCAATATGTGGCGCACAGCTTGTGCCACTGGAGACACACACCCCAAAAATTGTTAAAAGGGTTCTCCCGGGTATGGCGATGCCATATATGTGGAAGTAAACTGCTGTTTGGGCACACTGTAGGGTTCAGAAGGGAGGTAGCGCCATTTGGCTTTTGGAGCGTGGATTTTGCTTGTAGTAGTTTTGTTTTGAGTCTTACTGGTGTTTCCGTTTATAATGTGGGGGTACATGTAAGGCGGGCGGAGTATATAAGGGGCATAGTCAGGTGGTATAGTGGGGTAAAAAAAAACAATAAAATAATCCATGGATTTGTGTTATGCTGTGACACAATCCTTTCTGCACAGGCCGGTGTCGCACTAATAAATGGTCTTTACTTATTCCCCTTTTGGTCCGCACCTTTGAAGTTTGGGGAATTTTGCTGGGAAAGTGTTGTCCTGGTATAATACGGGCACCCTCACTTCCAGCAGATATGTTTGGGCCCTCCCCTTCCTGGTTCCCTAATTTTAGGGGCCTTGATAATTCGCCACTTGAAACAGAAGAAACGTTCCCCTCGGGCCGGCACAACTGCATATTTTTATTTCCTGGCTTATTGGTGCCTTGACTAATTTTATTTTTTCATAGACGTAGTGGTATGAGGGCTGTTTTTTTTTTGTGTGACGAGCTGTAGTTTTTATTGGTACCATTTTGGGGTACATGCGACTTTTTAATCACTTGTTATCCTTTTTTTTTTGGGAGGCAAGGTGACCAAAAAACAGCAATTCTGGCATATTTTTTTAGTTCTTTTTATACAGCGTTCACCATGCGTTATAAATTACATGTTACCTTTATTCTGCGGGTCAGTCAGATACCTAATACCAGATACCTAATTTATAGCACTTTTTATGTTTTACAACTTTTTGCACAATAAAATAACTTTTGTAAAGAGAATGGATTTTTTTCTGTCGCCATGTTGTGAGAGCCATAACGGTTTTAAATTTTTCGTCGACGGAGCTGTATGAAGGCTTGTTTTTAGCGAGACGAGTTATAGTTTTTATAGGTACCATTTTTGGGTACATGCGACTTTTTGATCACTTTTTATTTCAATTTTTGGAAGACAAAGTGACCAAAAAATAGCAATTACGTCAGTATTTTTTAGTTATTTTATTTACGGCGTTCACTGTGCGGAATAAATAACATAATATTTTTATAGTTAAGGTCGTTACGGTCGCAGCGATACCAAATATGTATGGCTTTATTATTTTTTTCAATAATAAATGACTTGATAAGGGAAAAAGGGCGATTGTGTTTTGTGTTATTATTTGAAACTTTTATTGTATTTTTTACAACTTTTATTTTTACTTTTTTTTACACTTTTCTTTAGTCCCACTAGGGGACTTGAAGGTCCAACTGTTTTTTTGATGTTCTAATACATTGCACTACCTATGTAGTGCAATGTATTAGAACTGTCAGTTGTTCACTGACAGCAAGCCGATCAGGCTCCGCCTCCAGGCGGGGCCTAATCGGCTAACGTAATGGCAGATAGGAAGCCATTGTTAGGCATCCTGTTGCCATAGTAGCAGTCGCCAGCCTTGCCATCGCATGGCAAGGCTGCCGATTGCATACAAACCACTTTGATGCAGCGATTGCATTGAATCGCTGCATTGAAGGGGTTAATGGCAGGAATCGGAGCTAGCTCCGGTTCCTGCCGATAGATCGGGGTGTCCGCTGTAACATACAGCGGACACCCACTGCTGATGACGCCGGCTCAGATTCTGAGCCGGAAGCTGAGCCGGCGCCATCTTGCCGATGGTACCGGAAGCCTCCTGGGCCCCGCCGACGACGGGGCATAGGAGGATTCCGTTACTGGCGGACCGGGAGGTAAGTATTAGCCCTCCGATCGCCTTTGCAGCCACCGGCAACCCAGCGATCACGTTGCTGGGGCGCCGGTGGCTATAAACTCCTCACATGCTGCGATCTCTATTGAACGCAGCATGTAAGGGGTTAATCGGTCGGATCGGAGGCTAGCTCCGGTCCTGGCCGATACCTCAGGGTGCCAGCTGTAACATACAGCTGTCACCCGGCGGTGATGTCGCTGGCTCAGCTCCTGAGCCAGCTTCATCTCCATCACGTACAGTTACGTGGAGATGCGGGAAAAAGCCATCTCCCATGACGTAACTGTACGTGAAATGGCGGGAAGAGGTTAATGTATCCGGAATATAAAAATTCTTAGGTATTGGATGGATTCACCCCCTTAGCCCACTTTTTTGTTTCCTGTTCTTGTCCTTTTTTTTTCTCATCATTAGTCCTTTCCTAGTTCTCACAATGAGGTATGAGAATTGTACACTATATGCCCAAAAGTGTGTAAGCATACCTCCTAATTATTGAGTTCAGGTGTTTCAGCCACATCCATTGCAAACTTTTACATAAAATCAAGCACGCATCCATGCGATCTCCAGTGGCAAATATTGGTTGTAGCATGGGTCATACTGAAAAGCTCAGTGACTTTAAAAGTGGCACTGTCATAGGATAGCTAGCTTTGTCACGTTATTTTTGACATTTCTTATCTGCTAAATCTGCTCTGGTCAACTGTAAATTCTGTTATTGTGAAGTAGAAGCATAGGAGTAACAACAACTTGGCCTCAAAGCAATAGACCACGCAAACTCGCAGAGCAAAATCGGTGAGAGCTGGAGAGCTCGTAACAGTGTTTCAAACGAAGTAGTTTATCGCAAATTGCTGCAGTATTTGACCTCACCGCATGTACATATGAAGCTCCTGCTTTTATATGCTTTACATGTACATGCTACACATCCAAAAACCAAAAACCATCGCTGCAGTAAAACCATACGCGGTTACTTCCGTTGCGAAAGCTGCGTGATACCTGCAATTTCAGTTCCCAGAGGTTGTTTCATACAGCTTTTCCAGACAAATCTACTAGTTATGCAGTATTTTACTCTGCGTAACTGGGAAGACATGCCTCACAGGAGTCAGGGAAAAGCTTGACGAAAACTCCTAAGGGAACTGTAATTGCACCTGAAGAACGAGGCTACAGGATTAAACATTGCATGAGGAAACAGTACAGTGGACTGGCAGAGACTGATCACACGAGTGGGTTAACGGTTTGAAGTTCTAGTTAAACAGTGACATTGTCAGGAGAGAAAAGTAGAGCTATCATGCAGGTGTTTTCACACATTTTCTATCACAGAAAGCACTGAAGTGTTATGAATATTCATCAGGGAGGATGATTATGTTTGATCAGTTTAGAAGCAACCATTAACCATTATTCATCTGCCAACAGCTTATAAAATTTTTAGAGAAACTTCCACAATAACAGCACAATAAAAATAGCCTAGTGAGAATATTATGCAGATTGGATTCCTCTTCTATCGAGGCGAAGTTCAGATTCCTCAGAATATTAAAACTTTATGGACATATTTATACACACATACTGGAACACAAATACATACATAAAAGTTCCATATATAGATATACAGACATAGGAATGGGATCTCCCGAAACCACTTGTTAAAATTACAGCTGGATTGTGGAAACGAGAGCCAGAACTGGTCCCTTTGGACTCAATTGATCGGTCTAGTACTGGCGAAGCAACGGAACTATCAGTTTCCTGCTCTGCCATTTGGCGCTCTACCAAGGTTGCAGGCGGCACAATGACGTCATTGCAACACCTGCGTCATTTAGCTGGAGCAGACCTGGTCAGAAGGGACCAGGCCTGCATCGCTGGATAAGGGCGTGAGAATGCGGGCAGGTGAGTATGTATTTTTTTTTTAGTGGGCAGTATTCGTGGCACTATCTACAGGGGCCTCTATGAGGGGCACTATCTACAGGGGACTCCATGAGGGCCACTATCTACAGGGGGCTCCATGAGGGACACTATCTACATGGTGCATTGTGACTGGCACTATCTACAGGGGGCGCTCTATGAGTGGCACCAGGGGTGGGAGTCAAAATTTCAACAGGTTCTCTGTTTTGCCGACAAAGACATACATGCCCCCGAGGGGTGTGTCGCCTTGTGTAACATCATGGAAAATTATTCTAATAATTAAATTAAACAATAACAATATTCCAAATACACCGAATATTAAAGTGGACTCTAAATACATATTTTTTTTCTATCAGTAATATCTTAGAAAATTCCAATTGTGCGGCTCCTGTTAAGAATGTTTAACTAGATTGCCACACTATGTATATAATGACATAAGCATACATATCTATGCACACTATTTATATTAAACTCACCCATTATGTGTAGGACTATATGTGCACATTCAATATCCTCAGCGTGCTCAGCCCATTTAGATAGGCTGTGCACTGTGAGAAGGGTGGAGGACAGTACGGCGTGCCAAATCCCCCGGGTAGTGCACAGATATGGTGCCAGAACCAAGCTCATTACATAAATACAGCACCAGAACAAGCTCAGTCAATAAATACAACACTAGAACCAGGCACAGTAGATATATCCAGAAACAAGCTCAGTACATATATACAGAATCAAGCTTACTAGATAAACACAGTACCAGAACCAGTATATATGTATATATATATACACACAGTGCCAGAACCAAGCTCAGTACATATATACAGTACCAGAACCAAGCTCAGTATGTACATACAGTACCAGAACAAAGCTCAGTACATACAGTACCAAAACCAAGCTTAGTACATATATACAGCACAGAACCAAGCTCAGTATATATATGTAACACCAGCACAAATGCAGCTCAGTAGAGATATCATTTTCAAATTCAGTTTAAACCCTGCCATATAGGTTTCTACGGCATAAAACGGCAGCTTCCAGTTTGACCTGAACAACTGTAGGAATATGCTGGAAGTTGCACAAAATGGAATGCTACCATCTATATTCTCGCTTCAGATCATACATTGACTGCAGTACTGATACAATGCAGTCAGACAATAAACATTTACATTCAGTCACTCACAGGTGATGTCTTGCCAGAATCTGGTCGTTCTTTTTTTCTATTATTCACCAGAATTATTCATCAGACTTCTATCATGACTTGCCATGTTTTTTGGCGGGTCTTTTTGGTTGATTTTGAATTCTGTGATCCTGCCCAGTATGTGTATAAATACGCCATGTTTGATGTATGTTTTCTCTTGCCTGATGAAGGCACGGGTTCTGTGTTGAAACGCGTAGCCATGCATCAAAATGCTCACTACACACCCAGATGAATTCCTTGAGGGGTATGACATGGCATCAGAAAACCATAACTGTGCTGTTCTGCGGCATTCAAGATTATTAGGTTTAGTACTTTTTTTTTACATTTATTCATTATGTTTTTGAAATAATACACTTCATTGTATTTTCTATATAGATACACCTTAAGATGTGTACGTATTCTATATATGCATATAGCTGATAAGTTGAATATATTATGAAATGTGAGTCAATTATTAATTTATTGATCACTGTATGTACCTCCTATCTATACTTGGCACTTTGCACATTGTATTTGCATGAGATACGTAGGTTCAGATGTGAATCGAAACGTCGTTCACGTAATTAACCAACTTTTTTATTGATTCTGAAGTTCTGGTGCTGTTACTTTTTATATGGTTTCTGTGGCGTGGTCATCTTTTTATGGAATATATATATATATATATATATGTATACACACACACACACACATATATATATATATATATATATATATACACACACATACACATACATATACACAGTAGTATTAAAATAAATAGCAGTCCAACATCATTAACCTGATAAATCAATGTTTTTGGTAGAAGTGATATTTCTACATAGGAAATAATTTACTTGTATGTGTAGTAGAAAAAAAGGACAGAGCCAACAATTAGGACATGCGTGCCGCTCATTCTGAGTAATTGAATCATTAATTGACAGGGGTTTGTTCAAAATAATAGCAGTGAGGAGTTCAATTGGTGAAGTCATTCATTCTGTGGAATAACAGGTGTCAATTGTGGCGCTTATTTAAGGTAGTAGGGTGACAAATGTTGCACGTTGGTGATAGTGCATTTCCTTCTGAAATACTGGCGAAAACGGGTCATTCCAGACATTGTTCTGATGAAAAACCTACTTTGATTAAAAAGTTGTTTGGAGAGGGAAAAAAAGAAGTGCAGCAAATTAGGGAACTACTGTTCGAATGGATTGACGAATAGCCAAAATGGCAAAGGCTCGACCAATGATCACCTCCAGAAAGATCAAAGAAGATCTGAAGTTACCAGTGAGTTCTGCTACAATCAGAAGATGAATAAGTGAAGTCAAGTTACCAGCAAGAACTCCCCGCAAATCCCGTTGTTGAATAGGTTAGAATTTGCCAAGGAACACATTGATTGGCCCAAAGAGAAATGGCCCAACATTTTGTGGACTGATAAAAGCAGAATTGTTCTTTTTGGGTCTAGTGGCCGCAGACAGTATGTCAGGCGACCCCTGAGCACTGAATACAAGCCACAGTACACTGTGAAGACAGTAAAGCAAGGTGCTGCAAAAATCATGATATGGGGAGGTTTCTCTTACCACGGTGTTGGGCCTATTTATCGCATACAATGGATCATGGATCAGATTGAATATATCAAAATACTTGAGGAGATCACGTTGCCCTATGCCGAAAAATAAATTCCCTTGAAATGGGTGTTTCAACACGACAATGACCCAAAACACACCAGTAAGCGAACAACATCTTGGTTACAGACAAACAGGATTGAGGTAATGGAGTGGCCAGACAATCCCCCGACCTCAATCCCATAGAGAACTTGTGGGGTGACATAAAAAATGTGGTTTATGAGGCAAAGCCCAAAAATGCAGAAGAACTGTGGAATGTCGTCCAATCTTCCTGGACTGGAATAAATACCTGTTCAGAGGGATCAGAAGTTGGTCGACTCCAGATGTCAAACAGAAACAATGGTTATGCCACTAAATATTAGTTCAGCAAAGTAAAATCTGAAAAAAAAAATCAGTTTAAACATTACATTTTTGAGTTTTTAAAGAAAAATGCTAGCACTGCTACTTTTTTTAACAGCATTTTCTTTACTTTCTGTAAAGGATTAACACAAACGGGATAAATATGGTTGTTTTGATTTGGAATTGAATGTGTAGTATTTCCAGTGCATTAGCATTTAGGCAAATAAAAGTTATTATAATGATTTTGAGCTTTATTTGCTTTTATTAAACTTCCTGCTATTTTTTCTTGATGCTGACACTTTTTTATTGCCTACCGGAGTGCTGCAGGATCTCTTTTTGAAATATATATATATATATATATATATATATATATATATATATATATATATATATATATAGTGCATTCGGAAAGTCTTCAGACCTTCACACTTTTTTCACATTTGTTATGTTGAGGAATTGTGGTAAAATAAAAAAAATACACGTTTTTCCCCATCATTTTGCACCAAATACCCTATAATGAGAAAGTGAAAACAGAATGTTAGAAATATCTGCCAATTTATTAAAAATAAAAAAAACATTTCGCATGGATATATAAGTATTCAGACCCTTTGCTATGGCACTTGAAATTTAGCTCTGGGGGCCTCCCGTTTCTCTAGATTATCTTTGAAATGTTTCTACACCTTGATTGGAGTCCACCTGTGGTAAATTCATTTGATTGGACATGATTTGGAAAGACACACCCCTGACTATATAAGGTCTCACAGCTGACAATGCATATCAGAGCAAAAACCAAGCCATGAAGAGGAAAGAACTGCCTGTAGAGCTCAGAGACAGGATTGTGTGGAAGCACAGATCAGGAGAAGGGTACAAAAAAAATTCTGATGCACTGAAAGTTTCAAAGAGCACAATGGCCTCCATAGTTCTTAAATGGAAGAAGATTGGAACTACCAGGACTCTTCCTAGAGCTGGCTGCCCCACCAAATTATGTAATCGGGGGATAAGGGCCTTGGTAAGAGAGGTGACCAAGATCCCAATGATCACTCTGGCTGAGCTCAAAAGATCACCATTTACTGTACACATACATAATGCCGCCATATATACTGTATACATAAATAATACCTCCATAGACTGTACATACTGTACTTTCTTTTATCTAATGCGTTCTGTGAAATCTGCTGGTGCTGTGCCACCACCACCACCACCACCACCACAGACTAAACAGTAAACTAAAATTGATGCTGTTCTGGTAAGCGGGCTCTCTCCAGATGAGAGGAAGCACTGCTTCTTCTCTGCAGCTTGGTTCTTGTTTGATTATACAGAGGCAGTCGACCTCATCCACCCGCCCCCTTGCTATCTGTCTGTCTGATCAGTGTCCACTTACAGATAGGCTTAAAGGGAAGGTGTCACGAAAAAATATTTTTTTATATGTTTTTGCTTTTAGTATGGTATTAAAATAAATTTTATTTGTGTTTTTGTGTTGTACTATTTTCTTTTTTCTTACTTTTACTTCTCTATGGGGGCTGCCATTTTTTTTAATCTCTGTATGTGTCGATTACACATACTCTTCCACTCGTCGAAGCCCCCCCGGACGCAAGTCTACTTTAAGAGCTGAGCCCGGGGAATGTCACTGTCCATATATGGGCTCCTCCTGGAGCGCCAGGGGCTCCTCCTGGAGCAGAATCCCCAGCCAGAGAGTTGCCGGGGATTCCACTCCTGACATCACTGGAGCGGAATCCCTGGCCACAGCGTGGCCGATGTTCTGGCTGGGGATCTCCTCCTAAAGGGAGCCCCAATGACCCTATCTACATGGGGTGGTGCTATCTTCAAGGGGCAGCTAAAGAGGCATTATAATGTATGGGGGCAGCAAAGGAGGCATTATACTATATGAGGCAGCTAAGGCAGCATTATACTGTATGGAACAGCTATGGGGCATTATACTGTATGGTGGCAGCTATGGAGGCGTTATAATGTATGGGGCATCTATGGGGGCATTATACTGTATGGGGCATCTATGGGGCAATATACTGTATGGGGCAGCTGTGGGGGCATTATACTGTATGTGGACAACTATGAGGCATTCTACTGTATGGAGGCAGCTATGGGGGCATTATACTGTATGGGGGCAGCTATGAGGGCATTATACTGTATGAGGCCTGTGTGGGCATTATACTGTATGGGGCATCTGTGTTGGAATTATACTGTATGGGGCCATTATACTGCATGAGGGCAGCTGTGTGGGCATTATACTGTATGGGGCAGCTATGGGGGCATTATACGGTCTGGGGCAGCTATGGGGGCATTATACTGTATCAGGGCATCTGTGTGGTCATTATACTGTATAAGGGCACCTGTGTGTGCATTACACTGTATGGGGGCAGCTATAGGGGCATCTGTGTGGACATTATACTGTATGGGGCAGCTATGAGGGCATTATATTGTCTGGGGGCAGCTATGTTGTGCATTATACTGTATGGGGCATCTGTGTGGTCATTATACTGTATGAGGGCATCTGTGTGGGCATTATACTGTTTATGGGCAGCTATAGGGGCATCTATGTGGGCATTATGCTGTATAGGGGCAGCTATGGGGCATTATAATGTATGAGGGAATTTGTGGGCATTATACTGCATGGGTACATCTATGGGGGGCATTATACTGTATGGGGGCAGCTATAGGGGCATTATACTGTGTGGGGGAAGCTATTTGGCATACAGTATGGGAGGCACTATGGGGCATTATATGTGGGAGGGCAGCTGTAGGGGCATTATACTGTGTGTGGGGGTTCTGTGGGGGCATTTTACTGAGGGGAGGCACTATGGGAGCATGATACTGTGTGGGCTGAACCGGGTGTGTATCGTTGGGGAATGGGCGTGGTTAGAGGTGTGGCTTAAAAGGGAAAATTGCTGTGATACACGCGCCACATCAGTTGCGCCTCTACTCGATGCTTGAAAGTTGGGAGGTAAGGATAGACATTGAATTGAGCGGTGGGCGCATGCTCAACCGCTACTCCATTCAAGCTCCTCCTTACCGCGGAAGGTACAGTAAGGAGGAATGGGAAGTTCAATAGCCAAGTAGTGGGGCCCCTAGCAATTATGACATTTTCCCCTACTCTGTGGATAGGTCACAATTGACGATACTGGTACAACCCCTTTAAAATGCACTCACACGCTGCCTTGTAAAAACTACATTGTATGCCTATGTGAAAAATGTTCCCCAACTGAGACAGATTCCTCTAGTTCTTCGTTGCGAAATAATTTTCCCCATAGACATACATTGTAAAGTTTTCTGCAGTGTATGTTTACGCTGCGGAAATACAAAGCAAGTACGCCACATGTGACAGCAAATTAAATAGTCCAAATGCTATAACTCCAGGTAGGTCTCATTTAAAGATGCCTAAGGGTGTATTTACACGGTATCGTTTTGCCGCTTTTTTTGCTGCGTTGCCGAGAACTGCATAAAAAAACGCACCGTCTGATTAATAAAGCGAGACAATCTTTCAATGATCGTGTTAGGGTAAGTAGGGTGACAATAACACTCATAACCAGCAGTTCAGCAGAAGGTATCTCTGACCAGCTCTGTGGTTCGTTACCGAGACTGAAAAAAACACAAATGGCCATCCCTCTAGCTATTTGGTCCCCTCCCCAACCTCCAGTAATTGTGGTCAGTTGTGCCTACATATGAATAATGTAATATCTACATATGAAGAGATTCAGATCTTTCAAGCATTTACCAGCAATATTATTGTTTGTTTGTTTTTGCCTTTGTATTTACTCTGTGACCCAACTGGGAATCTATTGACTGCTTGCAAGATATGATCGAGCATTTTATTACATAATTATACAGTAGCATGTTACGTGACACTGCAAATTTGCTGCATAAATAAGGCTGCACATTTTTATTTCTCATGCAGGCTTTGCTATCTATGTCAGGATTACGGAAACCATTTTCTCTAAGCCCACCCTTTGGGAGACAGTCTGAGAAAGCGTCACCTAGGAAACCAGGCTTCGTCAGATTCTGCACAGACACACACACACACATACATACATACATATATACATAAATACTAACAGGAGCATCCGAACCTCCACAGCGGCTCTCTCATCATTCCGGAGTGAGAGGTAATCATTGGGTCGGGGTGGTCTGCTATAACCCTTTCCCTGCCAGTCATGTTATAAAGTATCCGTTTTGTTTTTTTTCCCTATGCAAAGACGTTGCCTAGCTTGATTAGGGAATTCATAGATTGCCTTTTGTGAGTTTGACCTGGTGCTTAGGTGTTGGCATTAACCCTATCTTATTTATGTTTACCGGTATTTCTGATGTGGGTAAGCCCCCTCCATATGCACTAAATACATTTTAGCGTTATTCTTATACCCTTCTCTTTTTGAGAAGAGGTAATGGCTTTATGTAAATTTATGCTGAGATATGGAAGCTGGGGTTTGACAATGTTATTTTATATGCAAAATATGGGTTATAGATGAGGAAGCAAAGAATTATATAATATGAACAGAATGTCTATGTGATAACACGACATTATATGGGAGGGCACGATAGGGGATATTGGTAGCTGTGGTTTTGTTTGCGTTGGCATTGTCTCTATCTGCAGTGTTTACATAGTTCTATATATCATGACGTCATCCTAAATCAGGTATGCCTTTTACTAGTGCCATAACAGGCACGCCTCATTTTCCAGTTTTCTACGGCCACAAAATATCTATTGTTGTCAAATGTAATTATGTTGCAATAATTTGCTGAACGCAGGACAAATAGAACACGGAACATGGCAATTGGTTTAGATCACTTCAAATATGTGTTAAGGCCCTTTTACACGGGCACATTTTTTTCCAGGTAAGCGAGCACTGATAGACAATACAGCAAGTCAGTCGACACTCGTTTCCTCCATTTAAACAGAGCAATGACGGGAACGTATGTGGACGAATGATCGTTATTATAATTGTTCGTCCCCATACATTTGCATCTTGATGGCAGCACATCCTCGGTTTACACAGGGAGATGTGCTGCCGACAAGTGACCATTATTTTGGGGTCACATAAAAGATCCAATCAGCGGACAAACAAACGTTTGCTTGTTTGGCAGCTGACTGTCCTGTTTACGCAGGTTAATGATTAGGAAGAAGTGTTCGTACGAGCGCTCATTCGCCCGAACATCGGCCCATGTAAAATGGCATTTACTGACTCGAGAAAATAATATTGGGGCAGATTTACTAAGACTAGCGGTTCATACGCCAATCTTAGATTTCTATCTGCTGGAGTAAGATGCAACAAATTTATTAAGATGTGCACGCCTATTAATTAATTTGTCGCATCTTCGGCTGTCCGTACGACACTGTGTGATATCTACTCCAATCAGGGGCTTCCGTAGATTGGCGTAGAAAAGTTAGTTAATTCTCTCATAGTCTTTGGCTTGTTGGATCATAGCTGATTAGTTGCTTACTGTAGTTCACCATTATGCACAACTTATATGAATTCATAATATAACATAAATTATTTTTTTTAAATGTATGCCTTTGCAATGCCTTGAAAACAAACATATTTTATTATAAACTAAGGCTCTGTTCACTGGTAATGGGGTCTATTGTGGTTTCCGTCTGACTTTCTGGTCTTGACACTAAGAATTAACCTTCCGTTCATTAATGGGAGTTATGTGTTGCAAATTTGCATATATTCAGGATGAATAAAAATCACAGACCAAAGTCCTTAGTTTTTAATGACTTGCATGACCACGTTACATATTCATTCACATATCTTTTAGCATGCGATCGTTGCTCATAGACAGTAAAGTCTAGCACAGATATCTTGTAGCCTTTCATAAGCTTTGGAGCAGAAAACAAAAGCGCAACAATTCAGTGGTGTCATGTCCCCTTTTCTAAGGGCTATTCCATGCAACAGGATCCATGCAAAAGTATACTGAACGGTAGCCTATGGGTGACCGATGTCTGTGACGCATGCCATACAGCGTGCTTTTCAATTGCTTTTCATGACGTATACGTTAAATGGAAGCCCTAACAGGGTGAAGGATAGTAAAAAAAAAAACAACACCCAATTAAGTAACAAGTATCACAAGGTGCCATCCAAGAGAAGAGAATAAAGAATAACAAAAAGAAAAACAATTCCAGGACATAACCAGCACACACTAAGATGGAAAATATGGTATACATTTAATAGGAATTTCATATAAATACCATTTCCTGGCTAATTCCATAAACTAGTTATACAAAAAAAAACAGTGCATTATTAAAAAGGACTGCGTAAGTCACCTGGCCAGCTAATTCTAAAGAATCACGAATACCACTGATATACATGCTAGCAATTGCATTGGAATTAAATCCTCCAATATAAACGACATTGCATTGTGAAACCCCATTAATTGGAGCTTTATAGCTGCAGTGCAAGAGACATAAAATTTAGGTAAATGTCTATCATAAATCCAGGATGACAATAACGACCCAAAATGTCCCACTAAATGTTTTAACAAAAATGTTCCATGTATAGATGCAGTTTGTGCACATAGATGGCAGATAAAATATACTCATCTATTTGAAGATATCTTTATGGGGCTCCATTGATTTTTATGTACATCCAGCAAAGGGTCTTTATTCCTCCCATTTCTTTTTTTCTGTTTGATTCTCCAAGTCTAATAGAAAAGGCACCATCTCGCTGCGGCTTTGGTTCACTTTAAATCTTGCCAGACACATGACATATATACCAGTTTGAACAAATAGCGTCAGATCATAATGCTGAAACTTGGATTGTCTCCAGTCATACCCGGGAATGTGGCAAATGTTCCTGGTTATCAGCGAGGAGAGGGAAGGTGGAAAACCTCAATTGTAATATAATTGAAATATATTATACATTTGCAGTGGATTGTCCAGATTCATCGTACTCCATGCGGGAGAACCACCTAGGCCACATGAATCTGGACGAAAAAGGAGAACCGCAGGGATACAGAAATGCTAGAGCATAGGTAGGAGACCGTGTAGG
Organism: Rhinoderma darwinii; assembly: GCF_050947455.1. Lineage (NCBI taxonomy): Eukaryota > Metazoa > Chordata > Amphibia > Anura > Rhinodermatidae > Rhinoderma > Rhinoderma darwinii. Next base: position 80,594,843 of record NC_134697.1, on the reverse strand, counting down.
TTAAACGTTGGCACACGGGGGTTAAAATCTTCACAGATGAGAGTATTACGGCTGAGAACCTGTGTCAGTTGGTAGGAAAAACAAAACCAACCACTCAATGAGCATGTGGTAGGTGTGTGCTCAAGTTAAAGGGTCTAAATAAGCAACCACCATGGTAAGTCTAAACAAGCATCTCCTATGGCAGACAATAATTACATACGCAGAAGCCAGGATCGGGTAGCGTCCATGTTAGTCCTCTTACATGTGAGCTTCATATAGATCTCTTGCGGCTTTTGTTTCCTTTTCCTGTGTTGAAACAACGGACGTCACACGGACTCATGTACTTCAATGGGGCCGTTCACACGACCATTGTTTCAACGGAGCGTGTGAAGAGTCCGTGAAAAAAAATAGGATGTCCTATGTTTTTGCGCTGCATGCATCCCTCCAAAGACTCTAGTCTATGGGTGATGCGTGATAACGCGGGCAGCACGTCTGAGGTTGGCTACGTTCGTCTGAATGTAGCCTAAGGCTTAGGGTAGTTATTTTCTAGGATTTTGATAAAAATCAGCTAAACAGTTTAGGCAAGGGATTCAGGTTCTCCCTTTAATCTCAGATTGTTTTGTCGTCCTCTGTTGTCTTGGTTTTCCAGTCAATCAATAACTGTGTTGAGATGGTTGTGAGAAGTAAAGAAGTTAGATGTGGTGGCCTCAGTGTAGGTGACAATATGGGCTTGTGTGGATTCTGGCTGCTGGCTGGTAGCGGATAACAACACTAAACAGGACAAACAACTGGATAAAGGGCTGATAAGTGGTAGCAATAGCTGGCAGGAGCGGGACCTGCCGCCGGCTTTACAACAAGGAACCATTGTATACCTACACATGCTCAGACCCCCACCCAGTAAAAATAGTGCCTGGTCAACTCTGTCCTGAAGACCAGAGAGAAATATATCAGTCCCAGTATCATTGAAATGCACACTGTCAGGCCTCATCAACTGCTGTTGTCGCCTTCAAGTTGGCGATGACGTAGAACCACCCCGGAACGAGATCGGACAAATCTGGAGATACAACTGTTAGTGGTACGTCTGGCTTTCCTCACTGCTTCCCCTTCCCGAGCACCCTGTGTCACGAAGGGTCTGTGGACCCACTAGGCCGTACCGCCTTGGCGGTAAGGCAGCTAGCCAACAGGGACCAGGTGATTGTCTATAGTTCCATAGGTACCTGTGGCAGCTCAGACAGCAGCAGGGCAGGCTCGGCTGGGACTTAGGTAGCAGGCAGACGTCAGGCGAGGTGAAGCAGGTCAGACGTGGATGTAGCGCAGCACGATTTTGGCACAGCTCCGTGCTCGACCAGGAAGGTATGGATTGCTAGGAAAAGGAACTGGAAACAAGTATAGGTACAGGGACAGGGACTAGAACAGGAAACACACTAGGAGGCCATCACATAGACAAACTATAGGGAACACAACAACGCTCAGGCATAGAACTAGGTGGCTGGACCCCTCTTATAGTGCAGGGTACTCACGGGTCAAAGTTCGTCCATGAGGTCCGGTGCACGTGAGGCCCCTTTAAGAGGGGGCACGAGCGTGCGCGCGCACCCTACGGGATCCGGCAGAGGTGAGTGGACGCGAGCGCTGGCATCTCCTGAGGAGGAGGCTGGAGCCAGCGCTTGCCGACTCGTGGCTGCGGCTGTCAGGGGGAGGTTGGAGCTGACAGCCCGCAGCCACGGACATTACACTCTGCCACACCACGCAGGGGATGATCTTAAACCATACTAGTACCATTCCCGATACCATTCCGGGGCCCCTGGGAAATGTAGACACTCCAAAGAAAATCTCTTCATGTCAGAGCGCATAAGAGTATAAATATGTAGATCATTGCCCCCCCTTCTGCGTGGATAACCAGGATGACAGAACTCCTTTACCGATTTTCACCACTTCAGAGAGGACAAGCCGCAGATTCCTCTCCACCACTATCCACCAGGTGCTTGAGAAACATTGGAACAACCTAGTTGTATCCTGCAAAGGATCTTGTGTGCATCTAATACCAGTCCGCTATTGCGATCTGTTGTCAGCCTATACCCAGTTATCCATTACCAGTCTGTATACAGACTGCTATTGCTATGTTGTCACCCTGTATCCAGTTATCTGCTAACAGCCTGCATCCAGTCCACTATTGCCGTCTATTGTCAGCCTGTCTCCAGCTACTCGCTCCGTGCCTGTGTCTAGCTATCCAATACCTGCCTGTGTCCAGCCACCTGCTGTCTGCCTGTGTCCAGCTATCCGCTATTCACATGTGTCCAGCGATCCGCTGTCAGCCGCTATCCATCTACCAGCTGCCAGTCTACCTCCTAGTGTAGGTGACAAGCCTGAAGCTGCCAACCATCAACATACCATCTGCCAGTGCCTGTTCCTGATCTGCTGGGACAGCAGCTACTCTGCCGCGACCACCTCAAGAAGTAGCGACCTGGTAGCCTACCCGCAGCGAAGACCAGATCAATGTATAGGGGTTAGAGGGTGATGACTGGGCCGACTATGGTATTTCCTAATGTCAGTGGCCTCTTTCAGCAGGATAATCGGCCTGCCACACTGCAAAAAAAAATTCAGGAATGTCCGGCCCACGGAGACCCCACTTCGCAATTTACAGGACCTAAAGAATCTGCTGCTAACGTGTTGGTGACAGATACCACAGCACACCTTTAGAGGTCTTGTGGAGTTCATGTCTCGAAGAATCAGAGCTGTTTTGGTGGGACAATGTTATGCAGGTGGTATAAATGTTATGGCTCATCCTCTTTGTGTGTATACAGTATGTATGTATATATAAGAACATACAATATATGACAAGACATAGAAACCAACAAACAGTCCCAATGTGTTTCGCCTTGCAACCTTGGGTTTATCAGGGGATCAGACAATATTGGAGAAAAGTAGACTTAGATAGCATCGATAAGAACATCAGGAGGTCTTTACTATATAGATCCCTCTAAAGCTAGTCCCACTGTTGAAATGTCAGAAGATATAACACTGTTGTAATGATAATGGAAGATGCGGTCATAGTATATTCTAGAGAATAGGGTTTTGTTTTATTATTTCAATGTGTATGTGAACATAGAAATACTATTATAGTTTTTTGTTTCTTTTTAGCTGTACCAGGGACCATGGTACAACTGGGAACCCGCTTGACAGAGAAAGGGGACAATGAACAAGGCCTGGGTGAGGACAAGGTACCTTTGATAGCACCTTTAGATGTCAACCAACTGGAGCAACCTTTTCCTGACAAGGTTAGTTATACATGGATTGCTTTATTTTCTGTACTACTCTTCTTTCCCCTTAAAGATTCACGTTTAAACATAAAATTCTTAAACTAAATGTTGTTTTATTTATCACTAACAAATAAGTAAAAATAATACTGGTTTTGCTCATGATTTATTCCCTTAAACCATTCTGTTCTGCCAACTATTGCCCTGTTGCCAACCTCCCTACTCTCTCTAAATTCCAGAAACACCTGGTTTAGAGCCGGTACACATCACGTTTGTGCCCTACGTTTAATGTGTACATTGGTCTCCGTAAAGCTAATATACGTCAGTATACCTTTTTTTTTGAAGCATCAAATAGCATAGTAGACTATGCTATTCCATCCTGAAGGATCCCCCCAAAAAAGGTATACTGCATGGTATACGTTTTTTTAAATTATGGAAGCCTGACATCACTGTCTATATATATATGGACAGAGTCCCTGTCCAGAGCATCGGAAGTGCTCTTCCCGTGGTTTTTGGCCCTGGGGAAGCTCCAAAGCACAAATTTTTAATGGCATGAGAAAAATCACCTGTTCTTAAAGCATCCTAAGGCTTTCCGTATTCCCTCCAAAAAAGTGTGGCCAGGGAGTACAGGTGCCCAGGTAGATATGTCCCCAGTGTGGCATTTCTTTTTCACCCCTCCAGACTACCCATTCTTCCCAATCCACAGGCTATCCACACAGCAGGTCAGTCAAGGCCATGTAGACAGTACGGCCATGCATTATGATCTCATTGTTGATTGTGAAACACACACACAATAGAATAAAAAGGCTCCCAGCTCCAAATCTTGCTACCCCTGCACAAGAAGGATCACGTCATTTTTGGTTCACAGATCCTTGGGACTAGCAATTCTTCCTCCCCATCCTAGATGGCTTTAAAAAAGGCTTAGATAGTTTCCTAGAACAAAAAAGTATAAGTTCTTATGTGTAGAAATGTTTTACTTCCCTTTTCCCGTCCCTTGGTTGAACTTGATGGACATGTGTCTTTTTTTCAACCGTACGAACTATGGTTGCCAGAGGAACTTTGGCTCATGCAAGTGTAAGTGCTGGTGCAAGGCAGAAATTCCTGTCCTGCAAAATGCAATACACCGCTGTTGTATCAACTTAATATTCACCAAGCTAGATTATTGGTGACACCTTACTTTCAGTTCCAGCTAGTGGATTCTGACACTTTCCACAAGTTCATAGCACTAGTTGAGCCAGGGTGGAAGATCCTCACAATGCCGCTATTTCTATAATCAACCATGTTGCAGCCGTGAGGTAATCGCTGGATTTGTTCTCTGCCCAGATGCAGATCACCTGTGACCCATAGAGATGGGACTGTGGACAGGGACAGTATGTCTGTTACAGCCACATGGATCAATCTAGTGCCGGTGTACACCAGCCAAAGGTACAGTTTGCTCCACAAACACAAGGGAACTGAGCTGGTGAGGTCTCCACAGATGACTTAGCAGACCTGCTCCTAGTTCACAACGGCAATTCACCTCCTTTCTGCCACTTCCCTCACACCATCTTTCCATAAATGACAGTGAGGCGCTGCCATGCCATGCTGTACCCGCTTACCCCTGATTAAGCTGTGCTAGGACGCAACAATACACGTGGGGCAGATTCCAGGCTGCAGTCCTCTCAAGTCATGAATACTATTGCTTATATGTAGTATATATCTACATACATTATTTTTCTATTACTTTTGGTCATATGTATATTTTTTGTAAACCCCCTCGGTCCAAAAAATACCTTTTTTTTCTGGAAACTTCTACAAGCTCTCATGATGTCACATTGTTGAAGCCAAGGCTTGTCCTTGGTGCTTACACATAGTTGTTTGGTTCTTTTTGCACTCTCATTGTTTGTACTTTACAGGTGTTATAAATCTAAAGTTACCATTTAGATTTACTAGAGTGAGAGGAAGAAAACAGATCTTGTTGTGGCACTGCTACACTTCAAAGCAGATAAAACCGTGGAATGGAGTCACGTAACGAAAAAATGATTTATTGATAACAGTGGCAACGTGTTTCAATGCAGGACTAGCATCTTCCTCAGGCCTTCCTGGAAGGCCTGAGGAAGATGCTAGTCCTGCATAAAACAGTGACATGGGTTTCAGCAGTGTGTCCTGTGTCATCCAATCCTCCAGAGGGGATGTACATAGTCCCACATTATATCCCGCAAAGACCAAAGAGCATGCCTAAGTTGAAAGTATCTAAACCGCATGTGGGAAGGAACTTCGTATTTAGAGCTAATTTGTGCGAAAGTGACTACGTTGTCATTCACAACTACATCAGCCAGCGTCCGAACTCCTAGAGCTTCCCAAACACCAGGATCATGGAGTCTTCGTACATGTGCTAGAAACTGGATTATACCAGAACAGTGTCGCAGGTGATCACATTACCCAGTCATTGCGGAATAGCAGAAAATACATCTGCCAAACTTTCAAAGTAGTGTTCATTGGAGTTGAGAAGTAACCTGGAGGGGGGTCTAATATATATATATATACACACTACCGTTCAAAAGTTTGGGGTCACCCAGACAATTTTGTGTTTTCCATGAAAACTCACACTTATATTTATCAAATGAGTTGCAAAATGACTAGAAAATATAGTAAAGACATTGACAAGGTTAGAAATAATGATTTTTATTTGAAATAATAATTTTCTCCTTCAAACTTTGCTTTCGTCAAAGAATGCTCCATTTGCAGCAATTACAGCATTGCAGACCTTTGGCATTCTAGCTGTTAATTTGCTGAGGTAATCGGGAGAAATTTCACCCCATGCTTCCAGAAGGCCCTCCCACAAGTTGGATTGGCTTGATGGGCACTTCTTGTGTGCCATACGGTCAAGCTGCTCCCACAACAGCTCTATGGGGTTGAGATCTGGTGACTGCGCTGGCCACTCCATTACAGATAGAATACCAGCTGCCTGCTTCTTCCCTAAATAGTTCTTGCATAATTTGGAGGTGTGCTTTGGGTCATTGTCCTGTTGTAGGATGAAATTGGCTCCAATCAAGCGCTGTCCACAGGGTATGGCATGGCATTGCAAAATGGAGTGATAGCCTTCCTTATTCAAAATCCCTTTTACCTTGTACAAATATCCCACTTTACCAGCACCAAAGCAACCCCAGACCATCACATTACCTCCACCATGCTTGACAGATGGTGTCAGGCACTCTTCCAGCATCTTTTCAGTTGTTCTGCGTCTCACAAATGTTCTTCTGTGTGATCCAAACACCTCAAACTTCGATTCGTCTGTCCATAACACTTTTTTCCAATCTTCCTCTGTCCAATGTCTGTGTGCTTTTGCCCATATTAATCTTTTCCTTTTATTAGCCAGTCTCAGATATGGCTTGTTCTTTTCCACTCTGCCTTAAAGGCCAGCATCCCGGAGTCGCCTCTTCACTGTAGATGTTGACACTGGCGTTTTGCGGGTACTATTTAATGAAGCTGCCAGTTGAGGACCTGTGAGGCGTCTATTTCTCAAACTAGAGACTTTAATGTACTTGTCTTGTTGCTCAGTTGTGCAGCGGGGCCTCCCACTCTGGTTAGAGCCTGTGTGTGCTGTCCTCTGAAGGGAGTAGTACACACCGTTGTAGGAAATCTTCAGTTTCTTGGCAATTTCTCGCATGGAATAGCCTTCATTTCTAAGAACAAGAATAGACTGTCGAGTTTCACATGAAAGCTCTCTTTTGCTAGCCATTTTGAGAGTTTAATTGAACCCACAAAGGTAATGCTCCAGATTCTCAACTTGCTCAAAGGAAGGTCAGTGTTATAGCTCCTCTAAACAGCAAAACTGTTTACAGCGGTGCTAACATAATTGCACAAGGGTTTTCAAGTGTTTTCTAATCATCCATTAGCCTTCTAACACAGTTAGCAAACACAATGTACCATTAGAACACTGAAGTGATGGTTGCTGGAAATGGGCCTCTATACACCTATGTAGATATTGCATTAAAAACCAGACGTTTGCAGCTAGAATAGTCATTTAGCACATTAACAATGTATAGAGTGTATTTCTGATTAATTTCATGTTATCTTCATTGAAAAAAACTGCTTTTCTTTCAAAAATAAGGACATTTCTAAGTGACCCTAAACTTTTGAACAGTAGTGTATATATATATATATATATATATATATATATATATATAAATATAAATATTGTGAGTCGGCGTCCCACTTGGGCTGCTGTTTTGGGCAGTAACGCACACGGAAACGGAATAAAGATCAGCAGCGGGTACTTTTTATTTGCACCAAATAAACAGATTCTTCTGCACAGGGCTTCTCTCCACCGGGTAAAGCAACAAACAAAACAATATAACTTATGGAAAAACAATATGGAAAGTCCTCACCCAGTAGCAGCCCCCACCTAACCGTGCAAGTGTCCTTTGTTAGGTGTTCGTTGGAAGCAGAGTCTCCCTGGAGGAAAACCACACTTCTCCCTATCACACTGTCAGCTTCCCTTTTAATCAGGGCAAGCTGACACTCAGAACTTCTAGAACCAAAACCTGGAGTGGAGGTATGGGAATGGCCATCCCACCCAGATTCTCTGTAGCCATTCCTAAATCCTGGACCCTGAAATCCAGTTTAAAAACCCCTGCTCACCAACTAACTTTGCTGAGCAACAAACTTCTCTGAGATTTACACCACTGAGATAAGAAGTCTCAGTGGCACATACCTACCCTCTACCAGTCTTCCTACTGACTGTTTACTATATATATATATATATATATATATATATATATATCATTGAGTGATCGCTATGTCCCACCTATGGGCCTTTAACGGCTCAAACTTCGAGACCTAGCAGATGCGTTTCCTGAAGAATACTATATGGGCGCTTTTGTGTGGGATACTATATTGTATCCTTTTGAATTTATCATTAAGGCCCCTTACATGCAACCCTCAAGTATAAAGATAAAAAACATAAAAAAACTGGTTGTCCAGTGGCCCTAGAGGTCAATCTGCTGATCCATAAGGGTCCAAAGATGCTTATGGGAAACCACATACACACGCACACACACACACGCACACACACACACACACACACACACACACACACACACACACACACACACACACAATGCTTTTTAGAGGATAGACTGAAAGACATGGCTATCATACACAGTCGAGTCACATCGTTATGACCACCAGCTAATATCCAGAGTAACCGCCGTGTGCAGCACGGACAGAAGCCAAATGGGCTGGGAGTGACTCAATAAGGTGTTGGTAGGTTTTCTCCGGTATCTGGAGCCACGCTGACTGCAGTGCATCCCACATTTGCTGGCGGGTGCGTGGTGGAGTATCCATAGAGCGAACAAGACAATCAAAATAGTCAGAAAGATGCTCAATTGGGTTCAAGTCTGGCAAATTAGGGGGCCACGGAAGTACTTGGAAGTCTTGGTCGTGCTCTTCCAACTACTGTCAGACATTTCTAGCCTTGTGACATGTCGCATTGTCTTGCTGGAAGATTCCATCTACCCCAGGGACGACAAACAGCATGTATGGGTGGATGTGATCTGCAATGATGGATTCATACCCAAATTGGTTCAGAGTGCCTTCTACTTGGATGAGTGGGCCAAGAGAATGCCATGAAAAAATTCTCCAGACCATCACACTGCCGCCATTCGCTTGTGTTCTTCCAGCAATGGTTGCAGGATGTTTGCTCTCTGATGTTTCTCGCCTGACACGCCAACATTCATCCATTCGAGGAAGCAGAAAATGTGACTGATCGGAGAAGGCAACCCTTTGCTAATCATTGGTTGTCCAATTCCGATACTGTTGTGCAAATTGAAGCCTCTTATTCCGATGCACCTTTTTTAGCATGGGAGCAGTGGCAACCCATCTGCTTCAAAGCCCCATATGCAGTAGGGTTCGCTGAACTGTTGTTTTAGACACACGTCTGGTAGCCCCCTGCTTGATTTTCACAGTGAGCTTTTCCACTGTAGCGTATCGTTCGGCCCTTGCGCATGTTCGTAGCCGATGTTCACCTCTCACATCAATGGCACGTGGTGCTCCGCAGATTCCGGGTCGGTTAGTCCACTCACGATACACTTTCACCACAACAGCATGCGAACAGGTCACAAACTGCGCTGTGTGAGAAATACTGCCTCCCTTGGCCTGAAAGCCAATAATCATCCCTTTTTGCAACTCTGATAAATCACCCTTTTTACCCATGGCATCAATGAGTGATATGTGATCAGACAGCCTATTGCACACCTTATATACCCACCAAGCCAGCCCATGACAGGGTCGCATTATAATGTGACTCGACTGTGTATTATAGCAATATACAATATATTAGAGACACTCCGTCTACATCACTTGAGAAGGATTTATGAGATGTTGGTGACAAAAGGGACTAAATCCCATTTGATTCCATCTAGGGGGAAGACATCTTCCAGCTTGTCAAGGAATACTGTAGAGCCATTATGCACCAATCTGAGTTTTGCAGGGTAGACCACGGATTAGGGGATTTGTATGGCCCTCAGACGTCTTTTGGCTTCCGTAAATTTCTGTCGCTTTTTCTGCACTTCCAGAATGTACTCCGGAAAGACTCAAAAATCCTAAGCAGCATGCTTTAGAGTGCTTTGCTTCCTCGCCAATTCTAGCAGTTTGTCCCTGTCCATATAGTTTAGAAACTTAGCTATGAACGGTCGCAGAGGCGCACCAAGTGGAGGGGCTCGAGTTGGGATGCGGTGTGCCTGTTCCACACAGATCTAGGAGAGGAAGCATTATGCCCAAAAGCCGTCTTGAGTGAACCCTCCAAAAAGGCAGCAGGATCAGGCCCCTCCAACCCTACAGGGAGACCAACAAAGCAGATATTGCAAATGATTCTCCATATCATCGCAATGCAGATTGTTTACATTCCAAATTGTCAACTTTGGATCTAATGGGGGCAACCACATCTTCCAAATCAGATATGCTACATTCAGATTCAGTAGCCCTTTTATGAAGGGTATGGACACCTGCCCTGAGGATGCCAAAGTCCATCTAGAGAGTGTCTGTCTTTCCTGTGCACAGTACAAGACTCAGTAATAGCTCTAAGAACATCCAGCATGGGCAGTTCCGCAGGTGACTCAGCGGAGGTATGAGGAGGAGGAGTAGAGGTATCAGGAGGTCTGGACGTTGCAGGTTCCAGTCGCAGCAACAGCTTGAAGAACAGTCTTCTCCAGTTTGTTAGTGATTTTAGACTGCTTTGAAGGAGTCATCATAGGTCTAGACAAAACAATCATGTAGATGTAAAAGCAGTAGAAGGAATTAAGACTAGTGCACAAATAAGTATAATCAAAGGAACACCAGCATGGGGAGAGAGTCCTCCAGGAATTACGGCATATTCAGAGAAACATGACCAGTTCCCCACGGGAATTTATACAAACAGCCAGAGAGCAGGAACACCGTCAGGCAGGGGTGTAAGAAATAAACAAGGAGTCCAAAAGGTACGTAGGCTGCAGTATTCAAACAACGTACAGATGTAGCCAAGTTTATCTGGACTCTGATAACTTGCTGCAGCGTGATATCACACAACAAAAGCTATTGAAAAGTAATTGAAAAAGTCAAATTTCTTGCCACTGTGTATTTAATGCCTTATTGGTCAAGATAAAGATGGCTACATTTGTATTTTTGACCCCCAGAGGGTCCAGAATAAACAGTACATTGGCTTAGCAGCGATGGAGCCACCAAAATTTAGGCCGCACCTTCAGTTACTGAGTAGGCCACACTAGGCTACAAAGTTGCACACTGGGCCAAGTCTGTATTTCTCCAACAGTCAGCCCCCAGGGGATAGGCAACCTCACCAGAGGTTAACTGTAAGCTCAGGCCCTCAGGGGTGGAGGAGGGGTTCAAAACAGACAGTGGTAACGTGGGCTGCAGCTCGTAGTGACAGGTGAGTACAGGAGCAGGAGGCCAGGGAGCAACACAGAGACCGCGGCTTACCAGGAGCCGTAGGCCCCAGCAAGCTGCGTCAGGCCAAATGCACAGGCCGCAGGTGAGAGGCTTGCAGGAGGCAGTAGATATGATCTGTAGGGCCTCCAAGGTATCCAGGAAGCTGTGGTGTCGGCCATGACCGTGCTCCACCAGGTGTAAATTTAGGCTACCAGGGGAGGTAGGCTGCAACTGCGATGACTGCCAAACCGATCAAGAATGGTCTCAAAATAGTCCTCACTGCTGGCCAGCAACAACCCAGGGGTCGAGTGGTGGATGGATATCGCTGGGAAGGAGGATTACCACAGATGAGCTGTGGAGCTCCTCTGTAGTACGTCCACTCGCTCTGAGCTCAGTCCATGCCCCTCTGAATAAGACTTCTGCTGATGGTTTTAGTCTACAGTTTGAGTCTGATCTTCCTTTTCCAATTGTACCGTTTAATCCGCAGGAAAAAAAAAAAAGTTAATACAGACTCTGGACAAAACTGCTAGAGAATTTAACACAAAACTAAATAAATATTATTGAGGAATAGAAATAGCACAAGGTACAAACTAATACGTCAATGTTTGTGGCAGTTCCACCTTGGCACTGCTCTAAGTATTTGTGGGAAGTCTTTTTAGAAAGAATGCACAATTGCTTTTACCCTGGCAAACAGAAGTTAGAATTGGTAGATGCTTTTATTTCACAGGTAAGGAAATAAAGATAAAGAAATAATTTATATACTGTGACCAATACAAAAACCCATGTTGTCCTAAGAATTGTGATCGTTTGGTAAATTCTTGCTAAATGATTTTGGACTTTCTTCCATTAGCTCATTGTAAAGACAAGAACTGAGTATCTGCTTCAGCAGAAGAAGAGGAAGATTCATGTTCCAGGCATAAAGAGACTGAACATCAACCTTTATGATGAGGTTTCCGAGAAAGTCAAGGTAAGTAAAAATAAATTTTGTCCTTCTTCACTTCACCTAAAAAAAAAACATAAGAGAAAGTAAGACTCTTTAGGTTACATGCACAATGAAAAAATATGAAAAACTGGAAAAAAAAAAGTTTCATAAATGTTTTAGGCTTGAGGAAAAAGTTACAAGAGAAATATTTTTTTTTAACAAATTCAACACTAGTAAAATAAAACCATTATTTTCCTCCATAGGCCGAGTAGCAGAGAGCAGCTGTCATGATCCGCTAGGGTACATTCCTTTTGATTGGAGGAAAGTTTGTTCATATATATAAGAAAAGGGTTCATTACAGAAAAAGTTTGATCATCTATCCTGATGGTCTCAACAAATACATAGAGTTGCGGGTAATAATATTTTTCATGGACAAGTTAAAATTACTTTTTCCAATGTATTTTAAAATCAATGCTTCATATTCTTCCTTTAAAAAAATGTTGCTACAGAACATGTTGACCCTGTTATTTAATTTTATACAGGTGATTTTCTCACGCGTTTTGTTTGGTCACTGGTCCAAGATTTTAAATGGAAAAATGCAATTTTTTTTTTAACTTAACGTTTTAGTGCATGTGCACCCAAATACTACGTAGTAAAAGAGAATTGTTAGAAAGCTGACAAAATTTGAGGTTGGCAACACTAATGTAGACACATTATTATATATTTTACCGAAATAACAGACATTTGTTGCAAATGTAATAAGACTCTAGACCAGAAAGATTAGCCAAAACAATTTAGTGTCCTCTGAAACATGAAACAGCAGTGCTATCGCTTTGTCCCAATAAATCTATGGCAGTTATATACTATATACTTCGGACTAATATAGTAACCTTTGTCGTTATTTGCTAATAAATATCTCGCATCTGTTGGTGATTGACACTTCTGTGGTCTAGGGCGAGCAACATCACCGCGATTTTCGCATTGTTGGACACTTAAATATCGCTGCAGACATATTGATATCTAAGGGATGAAGCAAAGACGCTTTTTGTCTCTAGTAGACCACGGCAGTTAGAGAATCGCGTTGCTTGCTATAGCAACCTTTAAATACAAATGTAATGGCGATAAACACCTCTAAACTCTCTTTTCTTTGTTCAGGGTTTTTTTTTTTACCATAAGTAGAATCCTTTTATGAAATGTTTATAAATTAGGATATATACCGGGTTTATGAGAATCGCTCACCATTTTTTATACAAATATGGATGACCTGTCTGGTGAAGGTCGGAGGACTAGTGCGAAACGCGCTACATTTCTTTAATAAAAAATATTTTTTGGAAGAACCTGGTAGGATCCGGATTCACAGCCAGCATCGTCTGAACAGCTACAGTCAGAGTGTTTTTATGTAGCATTCAGTACATTTTTCTATATATGAAAAGATTCTGACAGATAGATGTCGATTGGTTTGCAAACAAAAGAATGGACAAAATAAAATCCCTATTTCACAATATTAAATTATCTATCAAAGAATAAATTTCAATGTTACAAAATGGACTAGTTTACAAAACGGTGTTTGGTGTCATTAACTGCAATTTAGTCTCATAAAAGGAAAGAATGTCAAATTTTGTGTGCAATATTATGGTTATTTTGTAAATTCTTACCAGGAGTGGTTCTACTAATATCTACTATATGTTTTTACATGTCCATCAAACAAAGGATATCTTCAATCATAGTTTAGTAAGCAGGTACTGGAGTAGCTAACCAAACATCCATTGAATTCCTTCCCTGGGCTCAGCAGGGATATTTTGAGACACAGGGATGGAAATAAAGCCAAACTTCTGACTGGCAGTGAAGAAAAGATTGCAATGAAATATAGAAACCTTGATAGATGAAAGTGCTGGGCAGCATTCTCTATCAAGGTATGTTCACCCACCTGAGAACTGAAAAAAAATCCCATTTACACAATGCAAAAAAAAATCTGTACAATTTTTAAAGCATTCTGCAGCATACCCTACCTGTCAAAAAAGGTTTTGCTGTCCCTCACCATTGAATTTGTAGGCACGATATAAGTAATGTGAGTATAAGTAATAAGTATGTTGATAACAAAGTACTATTATTATGATCTACTGCTGAGAGGTACCTAGAAAAGAAAACTATGTCGAATTTATAAATGTGACAAAAGTCTGCAAACTTACAAAGTGATTTTGTTTCCTTTAGGTCCCCTGCACACGCTGCATATATTTTTGCATTTATCTGATTGGGGATGTTTTTGCAGCAAGCGCAAAATCGGCAGCATTTGCATATACTATTTGTATATTATATGTTTGACAGCTCTATCCCATCACCAGCTCTAAAATGTCAACCCCTTGTAGTAATGTTTTACTTTTCTATCCCTCCCTTTTAGCTCATTGCCCAACATTAAGTGGTACCACATCCCTTAAAATGATAACTCAACGTTCAACAAACTTCTGAAATGTCATAGTGACATGTCAGAAGTTTTGATTGGTGGGGGTCCGAGCACTGGGACCCCCACCAATCGCTAAAACGAAGCAGCAGAAATGCTTGTGTGAGCGCTCATCTGCTTCACTTCTGTTCGACTTTATCCGGAAATCCATATATCGGTGTACGGACTCAATGCAAAGTCTATGAGCCTGTACTCCGCTACATCGGCTTTCCGGAAAAAGCCGAACAGAAATGAAGCAGCTGATCACTCACACGAGCACTTCTGCCGCTTCGTTCTAGCGATTGGTAGGTGTCTCAGTGCTCGGACCCCCACCAATCAAAACTTCTGACATGTCACTATGACATGTCAGAAGTTTGATGAACATTTAGTTACCCTTTAACACCTCTATCAAACATATTAATATTCTCATTAGTTGCTTCCAAAAATACTAATGAATTATGCAATCTTTGGCTCTCCATCAGCTGACTGGCCTGATCCTGATCACCATGGTGTTCCTCGCTTGCCTATTGATGTTGGTGATGTACAAAGCTTTGTGGTATGAACAACTCACCTGTCCTGAAGGATTCATTTTTAAGGTATTGTTGGACAATGCTTATTTTCTTATAGCAACTGTAAGATGAAATATAAACTTAATGAAGACAAGTAGAAAACCAAGTGTTATATAGCAATAAACAGTTAATTTTGTTTTTCACCAAGCTTCAGCAGAAACTCAGTCAAATTTTTTTTAAATACTTACAGTAATCCATATGCTGGCATGCAGAAATATGCCAGTATATTGTTCATAATTGTTAATAAAAGTGTAAAGTTAAAAGTTCAATATAGGACAATAAAATTAAAATTTTGTATAAATAAAGAAAAAATACACATCGGGGTATGAAAATAAAAAAGTTATACAATTCGGAATACTGAGACAAAATAACAAAATCGTCCTTGAACCCAAAAATGGTACAATCCTTAAGGGGTTGAAAAAATTGTCTAAATGGTAAAATTTTAGGTAATTTAGCAAACACATGCTAAAAGTTACGTATAAAGTCGACAGGTGTCTGATTTCCACTGCTTTCTGGTCTAGGTGCAGAAAAAAACACCTAAAAGGGGGCAGAGAGCTCCCAGTATTAACAGTATCATGTGCACAGTGCATACAGGTGGCAGGTAGCGGGAGGTCTGTGTGATGCAGCTTCAGCTAATAGCTACAGAGCACTGAGTGATATCAGAGAAGGGAGCATAGTTTTTAACAGTAACATGCAGCTAAATGCAGTTACCTGGGGTTTTAAGGACCAATATTGTACAGAGCACCTTAGAGACTTGCTTTGGGGACGGAGCGGATACAGAATTGAATCCTAGGGGGTGCGGAAAAATAGCGGCGTGTGATGCGGCAAATTCATTTAGTAAATTCTTTATTTATATTTTCAAATAAAAGAAAATGCGAGAAATAACATGAGGGGAGGGTAAACATAAAATCTCTCTGTTCCATAACTATAAGGCGTATTCACACGTAGCATAAATACTGCATAAAATCCGCAGCATATTAAAGTAGCAGCAAAGTGGATGAGATTTGAACAAATCTCATCCACACGCTGCCTAAAAAATAGCTGAGAAAACGTCTGTTGCAGGTGTTGTGATTTTTGTGGCGGAAAAGCTGTGATTCCGCCGCAAAAATCGCAGCTAAAAAAAAAATACAATCTCGTACTTACCCAGAACTCTCTGCTCCTGCGTCCAGCTCGAACTCCAGGAATGACGTTTCATCCCATGTGACTGCTGCATCCAATTACAGGCTGTAGCGGTCACATGGGATGAAACATCATCCCAGGAGGCCGGGCGGCAAGACATCAGGGGGACGCGTTGCCATGGCTACGGAAAATTATAGATTTTTTTCGTACGGAATTCCCTGCGACATCCAGAGTGTATACGCTGTGTGCTTTTACGCATCGTATCCGCCCTGTGTGAACTATGTGGAATCTAATGTTAATATATGATGTAGATGAAAATGTTATGTTTTTGAATACTAAAAGTTACATTGTGCATACAGATATTCATATAATTAAAAAAAATAACAAATTTCCATCTACATCATATATTAGCATTAAATTCCAAATTGTTCCTGAAAACATAAATTGTGTTTTACAGGAAAGGGTCTATTCTATTAGATTTTAATATCTCCGTCCAGTTATTCCAGATTCTAAGATAATAATTGTAGCTATTTTTATATTCCATCAATTCTTTCATATGTTTTTATTGTATTGACTTCTGCTAACCATTCTTTCATCGAAGGTATGGTAGCGTCCCTCCAATATTTGGGTATTAGTGCTTTCGCTGCATTGATTACTGTAGATGTGGTATTATCCATTTATGATTTAAAATTTTATGAGTTTTTCAAATTAAGGAGAATCAATTCGGTGGTCAGAACAAGGTTTGGGACTCCAGAAATGTATGATTTTACCGATCTTATCCAAAAAGGGTCTAATCAAATCACAAGTAAACCATAAGTGTGATATGTTGCCTATGTTTGAATTACATCTCCAGCAGTTCAGGGAGAAATTCGTGTCTATCCTGCGTAACAGTTCTGGAATTTTGTACCAGCGTGATACCACAAATCATCTCTTATATTCTGTTTGATATGGAGAAAAAATGGACATTTTTCAAATCTTTTTAATTTGTAATGGGTGGAATTTAATATCGAATTATTTTTCCCATTTTATAATAAAGGAGGGTTTCTCTCCTTCACTTGTTAACAATTTATGTATGTTCGATATAGCATGGTTTATTGGAGTAAATTTGGAAATAGATTCATAATATTCTCCATAATGGAATCAGTAGTCCGGTAAATATAAATTGATCGCTCCTGTGATCATATTATATTCCTGGTCCGTGAAGTAGAAGTCTGGGTGTAAATTCCGCAGTTTCTCTGAAGTGATGATATTCGGATTTCTTAAAGGATGTCAACCGGTAGGGCCTGTTCACATCACGTTTGCCTTTCGTTGGGCCTTTCCGTTCATCTGTTCCGTCAGAAGAAAAGATGAACTGAAAGTATCACTTCCATTTGCATCACCATTGATTTCAATGGTATTTTTTTGTTTCAGATTGCCTCCGTTCCATTAGGTTTCCGTTTTTTCATGGAAACATTAGCGTAGTCGGCCGTAAATTATTACAACAATTCTGAAGCAGCTTGTCTTAGAACTCTCCATTGTGCCTTTCCTCTGTTATTCTTACTAGAAATGTATGAATAATTTGACAACTGGGTGTTACCATTCTCCTTGTCAAAGGAGAAAGGTCACTTTCCAATCATTCCGATCAGTATTTGATTGTCACATCCTATTGACAAGGGGAATGGTAACACCCAGTTAGTCCTGGACTACACAGTGACTCCCTAAATTAATCAGACCTTAGATTAGACCCCTAGATTTATCAGATCCTAAATCAGCCCCCCTAAAATTATTAGATTTGGGAAGGTCCAGTTGGGTCATGATGCTTATTGTAGGTAGCAGTTGGAGAGGGGGGTGGGTTTACGAATTAAATCCCTTATATTAAACTTGCACAATTATTGTTAGCATTTTTTTATATTTTGTCATTATATAACGTCAATGAGTTTATGATTATTGTTGTATATGAATGGAAAAATTGTAATAAAATATTGTTTCATTTAACTGCGCATTTGTTCTTACAGCACAAGCACTGCTCTCCAACAGATCTGGAAATGTATTATTCACAACAAGAAGCCGGACCACGAGGTGCTCTCTACACGGCCATAACACAGGCCAAGAAGACCCTCCCAGACTTGCCATCCCCCTGGCTACCAGTCATCAATGCTCTAAAGGAGGCAGAAAAGGGCAAAAGAGAGCTAGGCGCAGCTCAGCAGTGAGTTTATAGAGTGAAGGGTTAGGTGGGAAGTCAGTGAGTTTAGGATATTATTTGGGTAGGGGCTTATTTTTTGGGGATGATTGGAGGGGACTCTATCACTAATGCACTAATCTCTCTCTAACATATTAGCATAAAAAATGAATAACAATCAATCAGTTTAACATAGTTAATCTTGGAGTTGCAATAAAATTAAAACTTTCCCAATTAAAATTTTTCATGTCTGGGTTTAATTTTGGCTTTGGCGTGCAAACTTTGCATTAGCTTGAGAGCAACATTTGGTATTAACCGGCGGTATTGCGGCACATTATGGGCAAAAAATATTTTTTAAAAATATTGTTCAGCACTTCATTGAAATGCAGCTGACCTGCTTTGTCATGGCACAGAGGCTAATTTTTTTCCTTAAAAATCGCTTTATTGACAGACACCAAGGCCAAACATACAGTGTGATGTGACGCAACGCAGGCTTGGAAGAATTTGTAATAAATGTTTATTTGCTGTGCTTAGCCGAATTGTATAGTACGCAGCACAAGCATCCTTATGCTATACATCTTGCACTATACTACACTTGCATTCTTCTATGCAAAAAATAAAAAATGGTGTTTACAGTCAAAAGCATTAAATTCAGTGATGCAGGAAGAGGAATGAGAAAGAGGAAAGAAGAAAGGAGATCACAGCTAAATTTAAATATGGACACAGATTTGAGAAGAATCATGAGGGGCTTAGAGAGTATTACACATAATATGCTTAGAAACAGGGCACCAACATACAGTATCACACAGTGTGATACGGTCTGCTGGGGCCCTGTATCTAAGCCTATCATGTGTGATATTGCCTTCTGAGGTCTGTATCTAAGCCCATCATGTGTGATACTGTCTGCTTGGGCACTGTATCTAGGCCGCTTAGGTACAGGACCCCAGCAGAGATTATCACACATGATAGTCTTAAATACAGGACCCCAGCAGAGAGTATCACAGTGTAATAGATAAAGTAGAAAAATCGAGTCACTCCCCGATGGTTGCAATAAACTTCTGTTATTGACTGATCATGGTTTGAGAGATGTGGAGTAAGCCTATGGCCGTTTCGCGTTAGCACACGCTTTTTCAAGGGCCTTGAAAAATCGTGTGCTAAGGCGAAACGGCCGTAGGCTTACTCCACATCTCTCAAACCATGATCAGTCAATAAAATAAGTTTATTGCAACCATCGGGGAGTGCCTCGATTTTTCTATTTTATCTATTTAAAAAAAACGTGCCGTACTTGTCGGGGGCAATCACATAGCCGACTCCATACATTATCACACGCCAGTCAAAACCTCTATACAGGACGATTGCTCTGTCTGAATCAGGTAGTGCCAGCCTCCTTCCTTTCTTCATTTTTCTGAATATCCCACAGTGTAATACTGTCTGCTAGGGTACTGTATCTAATCCTATTATGTGTGATACGATGTACTGGGACGCTGTATATTAGCCTATGATATCTGAAACTGTATGCTGGGGTCTGTATCTAAGCCTATCATGTGTGAGACTGTCTGCCGGGGGCCTGTATCTAGGCATACCATGTATGATACAGTCTGCTGGGGCCCTGAGGAAAGAGCAATGCCATCTTACACCGCCGCTAATCATGTTACTAGATACAGACAGCAAGTGCCATGTGATGTGATCACTGGGACCTGGCTGGCGCCTGAAGAGAATAGAAGGATAAACTAGTAATTCAGTGAAGACTAGGTAAGTTAAGAAAAAACATGGGCCGGAGTGACAGATCCTTGCAATGTGCAGGGGGGCCCCACCATTAACCATTACCCTGGGCCCTAAAATGGCTAAGGATGGCCCTGCATATTTATTTTGAAATCACTAATGGCTTAAGCTAAAATCGGAATCAAAATCTACAACAAATGTGCAAATTTGCAGATTTGTTGCAGATTTTTCCTTCCAGATTTGCGGGTGGAAAATCTGCAGCGGAAAAATGTTGCAGGCAAGTGTATGAGATTTAAAAAAATCCACATGTTGCTGAACATTTTCTGCCCCCAAATCTTGCTCTAGCTTTGCAGGTTTGCCTTTCAGGAACATAGGAAAACAGGGGAACTTGCACAAAGCATATGTTTATTAGTTGCATTTCCTTTGCAAATTCTTGCTACATATTTATAAAAATTACAGAAAAATATTTTCTCACAATTTTTACGGAAAATGCTGGGAGAAAAGTCTTTAACTACATATGCTCTAGATTAGGGGTCTCAAACATGTGGCCCCTGAAGCTGTCATCTTCGGCCAGTTGTGCACCGAAGCTCCCGAGACACACTCGGGACAGCAGGGCCAAACACACACACCCTGTAATAAAAAAGTGCCACACACTCCCCCTGTAGAAAGTGGCATCCGCCTGTAGATAGCGCCCCTCATGCCCCCTGTAGCTAGTGCCACTCCCCTTGTAGATAATGCCCCAGACATGCCACCATATCGACAGTGCTACACCCCCCCCCCCCCTCACTGTAGATAGCTCCATTGGGGCTCCCTCTAGGAGTGGAATTCCCAGTCAGAGCTTTGCTGATGTTCTGGCCAGGGATTCATCTCCTGGAGGAGCCCCTGATGTCACTTTCCCATCAAGGGCTCCTCCAGGAACGGAATTCTCGGCCAGAGCGTTGCCGACGCTCTGGCCAGGGATTCCGCTCCTGGAGGTGGCACCTGAAATCACAGTCCATATCTTTAAGAACTTAGTTCATGTATTTCTGTCCCCCTCTTTATATAATATTTTATATATTTAGAGATTCTCTAGTAACTGGTGTAGTTCCAAGGGACTGGCGCGGGGCAAATGTGGTGCCGATTTTCAAAAAGGGCTCTAGGTATTCCCTGGGTAATTATAGAAAAGTAAGCTTAACATCCATCGTGGGGAACATGTTTGAAGGGCTATTAAGGGACTATATACAGGAGTATGTGACATACATTTTTTATTATGAGTGACAGCCAGAACCGATTTACTTAGGTCAAAAGTTGTTTATCCAACCTGATTTGTTTTTATGAAGAGGTAAGCAGAAGCCTAGACAGAGGGGCCGCTGTGGATATTTTATTTTTTAACTTTGCAAATGCATTTGACACTGTCCCTCACAGACGATCGATGGGTAAATTAGAGTATATAAGGCTAGAAACTATTGTTTGTAATTGGATTGAAAATTGTCTCAAGAGCTGTATCTAGAAAGTTGTGGTCAATGATTCCAACTCTGAATAATCACCGGTTTATAAGTGGTGTACCCCAGGGTTCTGTGCTGGGACCACTATTATTCAACTTAATTAGCTATGTATTATAGTTCAGTCTATGAAAGATGTTCATAAATTACAAGCCGATTTAGACACACTGAGCGTTTAGGCATCCACTTCTCATAAATGTAAAGTGATGCATCTGGGTACCAACAATTTGCATTTATCATATGTCCTAGAGGGAGCTAAACTGGGAGAGTCACATGTTGAGAAGGATCTGGGTGTACTTGTAGATCATAAACTAAACAACAGAATGCAATGTCTAAGGCCAGCAAAATATTGTTGTGTATTAAAAGTGGCATGGACTCGTGGGACAGGGATATAATATTACCACTTTACAAAGCATTAGTGAGGCCTCATCTAGAATATGCAGTTCAGTTCTGGGCTCCAGTTCATAGAAAGGATGCCCTGGAGTTGGAAAAAATACAAAGAAGAGCAACAAAGCTAATAAGGAGCATTTAGAATCTAAATTATGTTGAAAGATTAAAAATAATTAACCTTATTTGGCCTTGAAAAGAGACGACTAAGGGGGGACATGATTGACTTACATAAATACATGAATGGCCCATACAATAAATATAATGAAAAGCTGTTCAATGTAAAATCCCCTCAAAAGACAAGGGGACATTCTGTCCATCTGGAGAAAGAAAAGGTTCAATCTGCAGAAGCAACAAGCCTTCTTTACTGTGAGAACTGTCAATCTGTGGAATAGCCTACCACAGTAGCTAGTCACAGCAGCGACAGTAGATGGCTTTAAAAAAGGCTTTCATAATTTCATAGACAAAATAATATCAGCTCCTATGTCAATGTGTAGAATTTTTGTTTCATCCCATCCCTTTTTCCCATCCCTTGGTTGAACTTGATGGACATTTGTCTTTTTTTCAACTGTACTATGTAACTACTATAGTGGGGAACACAGGGGTGCTATCTACTATATGGGGCACAAAGGGGGACCTAACTACTATATAGGGGCACAAAGGGGTCCAAACTACTATATGGGGGCACAAAGGGGTCCAAACTACTATATGGGGGCACAAAGTGATCCAAACTACTACATGGGGGCAGAAAAGGGTCCAAACTATGATACCCAGCTACTATATGGAGCACCAAAAGGGACCCAATTACTATATGGGGGGGGACAGTGCTACTGTGTGGGAGCACATACGGAGGTATTCCTTTGTGGGGAGTACAAAGGGGCACTTGTAATGATGGGGTAGGGAGACAGACAGGTGAGCCCTAATCTACCCGCCACTCAGTCCCTGCCTACTTGCAACGGCCCGTCCTAGGCGACGGCGTACAACTATGCTCAATAAGTGCACGACAGACAAACAGACAAGGATACACAGAAGTTAGGGAAATGGGGCAGTTGCCCACGGCAGCACCATGAGCAACGAGAGTAGTGAACGAGCCGAGTCAAACCGGGAGTGTACGAGGTACCAAACGCAGAGCAGGAGAATTGTCAGTAAAGCCAGGGTCAAAATGAAGCAGAGGACAAAATGTTCAAGCAGCAGCAGCACCAGGACACAAACAGAATCACAGGCAAAGGAGGAGCAGGAAATGCAGGTATAAATAGACAGAGGGCGGGAGCTAGCTCCGTCTGGCCAGGCTGTGATAGGCTCTCCCACTCCTCAGCCTCCCAGCCTGACTGGTAGAAGATCGTGTCACTCTCTGAGACTTAGGAGCAGGTGCAGACTGATAACCCACGGGCGTCGACACAGAAGTTGTGTCTGCCATATCCTTTACAGCACTATTACTGTGTGGGGACTAAAGGGAGCACTATTACTGTTTATGGGACAGTGTGGGGCACTAAGAGGAACACTATTACTGTGTGGGGCCTAAAGGGGGATACTATTACAGTGTGGTGCACCAAGAGGGTGCATTATTTCCATCAGGAGCACTATAAATGGCGAGTTTTTGTAGAGGGTGGGGAATAGGTGGGGAGGGTGCTGGAAAAGTAAGGAGACAAAGATGTTTGTGTTAAATTCTGCAGAGGTGATTCGTGGCTGGAAGAAGTCGTCATTACTGTCTGGGTCGGATGCAGAAGAAAGGTTAAAGTGAACGACTCCAATCTTAGAAGTTACTGGGGAGTCAGTGAATTGAACTGTACTGTATTAACTTATACGGTCTGCAGAGCGCCTGCGTAGGACTGGTATCTAACACTATATTGTCACTGTATGGTGTTAATATTGGTCTCTGCTTTACTACACAATTAAGAATGGTCACGTTATTTCTATATTGCTGAAGGGTGGGCCCCAAGAATTATTATTTCCTCTGGTGGGCCCAAGGTACTCCAGTTTGACACTGCATTCATCTACATCCTCCGCCATCCCTTGGTTGATCTTGATGAACATATGTCTTTTTCAACCATACTATTTAACTGTATCACTTTAAGTCAGTGAATTACAGATAGCTGGTGCCACTATGTGTGTACTGATGCTTGTGCTGGTGGCACTTCTGCTAATGCCACTATGTGTGTACTACTGCTGTAGCCACTAATGTATGTGGGTACTACTATTGGTACCACTATGTGTGTACTACTGCTAGTACCACATATGTATATGTGAGGTTTACTTGAGTGGTTCCCCTTTAAGAAAAAAAACAATCACAGGCCGCTAAACGTTGAACAACACTTTTACTGAATTCACAACTGATTTTACAGTGGTACAAAAACATACTTACTTTCTTATGTAAGTTCTTATGTATGTTCACACGGCCAAATTTCAGACGTATACGAGGCGTATTTTGCCTCGTTTTACGTCTGGAAATACGTCTCAAATACGTCGGCAAACATCTGCCCATTCATTTGAATGGGTTTGCCGACGTACTGTGCAGACGACCTGTTATTTACGCGTCGTCGTTTGACAGCTGTCAAACGACGACGCGTAAAAATACAGCCTCGTCAAAAGAAGTGCAGGACACTTCTTTGGACGTTTTTGGAGCTGTTTTCTCATAGACTCCAATGAAAACAGCTCCAAAAACGGACGTAAAAAACGCTGCGAAAACGGCGTGAAAACGCCGCGAAAAATGCGAGTTGGTAAAAAAACGTCTGAAAAGCAGGGTCTGTTTTCCCTTGAAAACAGCTCTGGATTTTCAGACGTTTTTGTTGACTACGTGTGAACATACCCTAAGAGGCACTGAATGCTGAGTGGTTATTACACTTGTAACGTCCGTGGTCGCTGACCACAAACTCCTTCCATCCAGTCGACACCCTTCTCTCCAGAGATGTCTGCACATACGGCCATTCTGTTCCACAGTGACCACCAGGGTGCGCTTGCGAGCTCAGTCCAGACTCAAGGAGCTGAAGCACACGCAGGTGGGAGAATGAGCTGATTGCTCCCAGAGCACGCTGGGCTTTAAGAAGGGCTGTGCCCCTTCCTCCCATGCCTGAGCGTTGTTGTCGTACCCAAAGTTTGTCTATGCAAATGGTCTCCTAGTGTTTTTCAGTTCCCAGTGTTCCCCGTTCCTGTACCTGTATCCTGGTCATGTGCCGTGCTGAGCTGTAGTCGTGCTGTCCTGCTTCTCCACGCCTGATGTCTACCTGCTGCCTAGTTCCAGCCAAGCCTGTCTTGCTACTGTCTGAGCTGCCACAGGTACACTATACGAACTATAGACTGTGACCTGTGTCCTGTTGGCCAGCTGCCATACCGTCAAGCCAGTACGGCCCAGTGGGTCCACGAACCCAATGTGACAACACTACTGGCACAGTGCTTCAACGTTACTGAGAAATGGACCAGATAACTTGCTCTTTACAACTAGCACTTTGTCTGAGACCACACCCGAGTTGTGTTACCTCTTTTCCGCCTTTTCCTCAGTTCTGTCCATTTCTCCAGGCGTCTTACCCCTTTTAGTGTCCAAACACTCAAGCGCCTCACTACAGCCCTCTAACCCTTTTCATCAGACCTGCACTACCTATTCTCTATGGCGTTTAGGTCAGTCGAGTTTGCTGGCCAGTCAAGCACAGTGATACTGTGGTTATTAAACCAAGTATTGGTACTTTTGGCAGTGTGAGCAGGTGCCAAGTCCTGCTCGAAAATGAAATCCGTATCTCCATAAAGCTCGTCAGCAGAGGGAAGCATGAAGTGCTCTAAAATTCCCTTCTGATGGCGCAAGGATCGCTTTCATTATCTCGCTTCTTTCTGGCAATGCCCTAGCATGGGCGAATCCGATTTGAGAGCGTCAAGGACCAGAGATAGGCCTGAGGATAGGCCATCAATGTTTAGGGACTGGTCAACCCCTTTAACTTGTGTTAGGCTTAGATACAGGGCCCCAGCAGACAGTAATCTCATACTGTATAGGATTACTGTCTGCTGGACACTGTATCTAAGCCTATCTTAGGCTTAGATATAGGGTCCAACAAACAGTATCACACATGCACATGGGCCCTGTATCTAAGGCCCTGTTCACATCACCGCTGCCCTTCCGTTGAGGGGTCCTGTTGGGTTAACTCCTCAAGGGAAAGGCAAATGGAAACTTAGCTTCCGTTTGCATCACCATTGATCTCAATGGTGATGGAAACTTTGCTAATGGTTTCCGTTTGTCACCGTTGTGAACGGGTTCCGTTGTTTTGGCGGAATCAATAGCGCAGTCGACAATGCAAAACAACGGAACCCTGCCACAGCGGTGACAAACGTAAACCTTTAGCAACGTTTCCGCAACTATTGAGATCAATGGTGAGGGAATTGGAAGCGGAGGTTTCAGTTTGCTTTTCTGTTGAGGGGTTAACCCGACGGAACCTCTCAACGGAAGGGCAGCGGTGATGTAAACAGGCCCTTACTAATGTTTTTTTGTGTTGTTTTACAGATTCGGTCGTTGGACTACGTCGTATTCGAGGACTACTTCAATGACTGCTTTTTTATTCTCAATAAAATGGTTAATGAGGGTTGTGTGTTTTTTTTTATTTCAATAAACCTATTTTTTCTAGGTCTTTGTATTTTTTTTAAACTTTATCGCTACCACCTTACTAATGGCCGCTGACTGATTGACGGCGTCCATTACTAAGGCGGGCTTAGTGTTAGCCGGTAAAAAAGGCTAACACGAACCCCCATTATTACCCTGGCACCCACTGCCACCAGGGGTGCCAGGAAGAGCAGGGTACGATCCAGTACCTGACCATCTGTAGTAATGGTCGGGGACTGGGGCGGCCGGAGGCTGGTATTTTTAGGTTGGGAAAGGCCAAAAACAGTGGCCCTTCCCGCCCTGGTAATGCTAGACTGCTGCTTCTGCTGCGTTGTATCTGGCTGGTTATGAAAAATAGGGGGGAACCCACGTCATTTTTTTTAATAAATAATTGGACAGCACGATGTGGGGTTCCCACATTTTCATAACCAGCCAGATACAACACAGCAGCAGCATGATTTTGGGCATTTTTTAGCTTAATAATACCAGCCTGCGGCCGCCCCAGTGCCCCTCTGTCACTACAGATGGTCGGGTACTGGATCGTACCCGGCTCTTGCAGGTACCCCTGGTGGCGATGGGTACCAGGGTAATAATGGGGGTTAGTGTTAGCCTCTTCATGTCTAACATTAAGACCAGCCTTAGTAATGGACGTTGTCAATCAGCCAGCGGCCATTACCAATGCGGTAGTAAAAGTTAAAAAAAATACAAAGATATAGATAAAATATCTTATTGAAATAAAAATCCCACACACAACCCTCGTTATCCAGTTTATTGAGAATAAAAAAACGCAGTTATCGAAGTAATCCTCGAATCTGAAGTCATCCAATAACCAAACTTGTAAAAAAAACACAAACACAAAATAATTAGTAACACATAAAAAAGGAAAATAATTCTTATACTTACCTTTCCTAGGTCCAGTGCTGAAGCTGCAGTGTCAGAGAGCTGGGCCCTATATCTAATCCTATCAGGTGTGATACTGTCTGCTGAGCCACTGTATCTAATCCTATCAGGTGTGATACTGTCTGCTGAGACACTGTATCTAATCCTATAATGTATGATACGGTCTGCTGGGCCCTATATCTAATCCTATCATGTGTGATACTGTCTGCTGAGCCACTGTATCTAATCCTATAATGTGTGATACGGTCTGCTGGGCCCTACATCTAATCCTATCATGTGTGATACAGTCTGCTGGGCCCTATATCTAATAATATAATGTGTGATACAGTCTGCTGGGCCACTGGATCTAATCCTATAATGTGTGATACTGTCTGCTGAGCCTCTGTATCTAATCCTATCCATAGCTATAGTGTCGTATTGCTATAGATATGCTGTCTCATCCTAATCCTATCCATAACTATAGGGTCGTATTGCTATAGATATGTGGTCCCATTTTATATATATATATATATATATATTATATATATATACTGAAATAAATTAACTTTTTGATGATATTCTAATTCATCAAGAAGGACTAGTATACCCTGCCCTTTTATAGAGACCACACATCCTCAAAACACCCCTAACGTAACGCAGTGGTTGTGCAAAATCACTGCAAAACCAGTGCACTTTTGGTAAAAACTTCTGCAATAATCATAACAAAAAAGCCACAAAGCCTGCCTATGTGAACACATACGAGTGTATTCGGTCCATGATATACGGACCGTATGCTGGCAGTATTTCCCAGGCCGAACACACTGCAGGGAGCTGGGCTCTTAGCGTCATGGTTATCTATGACGCTAGGAGGACCTGCCCCGCTGCGGGAAAACTGACCCATACTGTAGCCAGGCTCCCTGCACTGTGTTCGGTCTGGGAAATACTGCCGCCATATGGTCCGTATATCACGGACCGAACACGCTCGTATGAATCCGGCCTTAGGATATTAACATGTAGCGGCCACAGTGCGATTAAGGTGCGGCCAAAAACCGTGCCAACGTGTAGTTTCACCACAAACCAACCCGGGTTTCAAATTGATTGTTAAAGGCAAAACTCATTTGCGGAAAACAGCAAGTCGACAATTTCGAGCTTTGTTTTTTAAGAACAAACAGAACGGCAGCGAATTGCCACGTGATTTTTCTAGTAAAACCGTGGTATTACCGGAAAAATCGCGTGGCCATTCGCCACAGGACGCGGGTTGTGGTTTCGGCCATGGGTGGCTGCCACTCTGTTTGTTCTCACCCTTAGGCCGGATTTACACAAGAGTGTGCGTTTTGCGCGTGCAAAAAACGCAGCGTTTTGCGTGCGCAAAAGGTACTTAACAGCTCCGTGTGTCAGCCGCGTATGATGCGTGGCTGCGTGTTTTTCGCGCAGCCGCCATCATGATGACACTCTGTTTGTATGTTTGTAAACAGAAAAGCACGTGGTGCTTTTCTGTTTTCGTTCATACTTTTTACTGCTGTTGCACGAATCACGTGCGTCACACGGAAGTGCTTCTGTGTGCTGCGCTTGATTTTCACGCACCCATTGACTTCAATGGGTGCGTGATTCGCGAACAACGCACAAATATAGTACATGTCGTGAGTTTTACGCAGTGGACAAACGGACACACGCTGCGTGAAACTCGTGGACAGTCTGCACGGCCCCATAGACTAACATAGGTCTGTGCGAGGCGCGTGAAAATCACGCGCGTTGCACGGACGTATATCACGTTCGTCTAAATAAGCCCTTACATGGAGTATAGTACTTCCAGCAGCTGGAAAACACAACTGTGAATCCAGGGGAGAGCAGCAGCAGTAGGGAACCCTTCCCTTTATGCTTTCATGTGCCTGGATTAGTATATTCTTACAAGATGAATGTAGTTAATCACTGCATCTTAATATCCCGTGTAACATGCCTTGCTACGATATGGAGTCCCCTTTGTTTTGTTTTTCTTTTTTACTCACTTAGGCCTCATGCACACGACCGTATTTTTTCCCACCCGTAAATACTGGCGTAAATACGGGTCCGGTGTCACACGTATTCCACCCGTTTTGCACCAGTATTTACGAACCCGTGCCCGTAAATATGGGTCCGGTGTCACCCGTATTCCACCCGTATCTACGGGCACGTTTTTGGCGGCAAAATAGCACTGCACTAATCGGCAGCCCCTTCTCTCTATCAGTGCAGGATAGAGAGAAGGGGCAGCCCTTTCTGTAATAAAAGTTAAAGAAATTCATACTTACCCGGCCGTTGTCTTGGTGACGCGTCCCTCTCTTCACATCCAGCCCGACATCCCTGGATGACGCGGCAGTCCATGTGACCGCTGCAGCCTGTGATTGACCTGTGATTGCCTGCAGCGGTCACATGGCCTGAAACGTCATCCAGGACGTCGGGCCGGATGTCGAGAGGGACGCGTCACCAAGGCAACGGGCGGGAGACCAGACTGGAGGAAGCAGGAAGTTGTCGGTAAGTATGAAAGTCTTTTATTTTTATTTTTTACAGGTTTATACTGATCGGTAGTCACTGTCCAGGGTGCTGAAAGTTACTGCCGATCAGTTAACTCTTTCAGCTCCCTGGACAGTGACTATTTACTGACGTCGCTTAGCAACGCTGCCGTAATGACGGGTGCACACATGTAGCCACCCGTCATTACGAGAGCTCCATAGACTTCTATGGACTGTCCGTGCCGTTATTACGGCCTGAAATAGGACATGTTCTATCTTTTTCAACGGCACGGGCACCTTCCCGTGAGAAAACGGGAAGGCACCCGTCGCCAATAGAAGTCTATGAGCCCGTTATTACGGGTCGTAATTACGACCCGTAATAACGGGAGTTTTTACGGTCGTGTGATTAGGCCGCATGCACACGACCGTATTTTTTCCCTGCCGTAAATACTCGCCGTAAATATGGGTCCGTTGTCACACGTTTTTAACCCATATTTAACCTGTATTTACGGACCCGTAAAAAAAGGGGGCTGGAAATGATGTCACATGATCGCTCAGACGCCATTTTCTCTGCTTCTCTTTATTCAGAAAAAGAAATCCACTAACATCGCCTAGCAACGCTGCCGTAATTACGGGTGCACACACGTAGCCACCCGTAATTACGGGAGCCCCATAGACTTCTATGGGCCTGCCTGTGCCGTAACTACGGCCTGAAATAGGACATGTTCTATATTTTTCAATGTCCCGGGCACCTTCCCGTATGCAAACGGGAAGGTACCCATGGCCAATAGAAACCTATGGGCCCATAATTACGGGCGTTTTTACGGTTGTGTGCATGGGGCCTAAATACAATAGGCTATCAACTGTTTAAAGGGGTTGTCCCAAGTTGATAAATGGAGCTATAAAGCTCCCCCATGTAAAAATAAGAAGAATTCTAATTACCTGTCCGTCGTGCAGCGATGTCGTTCTCTTGATATCGTTGATTGAAGTTGCGGTCGGTCCCTCTTTGTATCCTGCTCGTTGCCTAGGTTCCCGGCCACCGCTATTTACCTTTAGCGGTGGCCGCGCATGCGTAATGACATCCTCTGCGTCCTGAGCAGAGGATGTCATTTACTCATGAACGCGCATCTCGGCGCATCTCGGCGCATGCGCAGGAGATGCAAGGAGATGCAGTGGAAGGCACCCGTCGCGAGAAGTCTGCGCTCCGCTAAAGGTAAGTGTGTGTGTGTGTCTGTGTTTGTGTATATATGGGTGTGTTTGTGCATATATGTTTGTGTATATGTGTGTGTGTGTGTGTGTGTGTGTTTATGTGTGAGTGTATATATGGGTGTATTTGTGTGTATAAGTTTGTGTATATTTTTGTGTTTGTGTATATGTGTGTGTGTTTGTGTGTTTGTGTGTGTGTGTGTGTGTGTGTGTGTTTGTGTATATATGGGTGTGTTTGTGTGTATATATGTTTGTGTATTTGTGTGTGTGTGTTTATGTGTGAGTGTATATATATGGGTGTATTTGTGTGTATATTTTTGTGTTTGTGTATATGTGTGTGTGTTTGTGTGTTTATGTGTGTGTGTGTGTATATATGGGTGTGTTTGTGTATATGTTTGTGTGTATATGTTTGTGTGTGTGTGTGTTTTTGTATATGTGTGGGTTTGTGTATGTGTATATATGGGTGTGTTTGTGTACATGTTTGTGTGTATATGTGTGTGTGTGTGTGTGTGTGTGTGTGTGTGTTTTTTTTGGTGTGTTTATGTGTGTGTGTTTGTGTATATATGGGTGTGTTTGTGTATATATAGGTGTGTTTATGTATATGTTTGTGTGTGTGTTTGTATATGTGTATGCTTGTGTATATATGGGTTTGTTTGTGTACATGTGTTTGTGTATATGTTTGTGTGTATATGTGTGTGTTTGTGTATATGTTTGTGTGTGTGTATATGTGTGTGTTTGTGTATATATGGGTGTGTTTGTGCATATGTGTATAGGTTTGTGTATGTTTGTGTGTTTTTGTATACGTGTGTGTTTGTGTATATGTGTGTGTTTGTGTATATATGTGTGTGTGTTTGTGTATATATGGGTGTGTTTGTGTATATGTTTGTGTGTATATGTTTGTGTATATATGGGTGTTTGTGTACATGTGTTTGTGTATATGTTTGTGTGTATATGTGTGTGTTTGTTTATATGTTTGTGTGTATGTGTTTGTGTGTTTATGTGTGTGTTTGTGTAATATATGGGTGTGTGTTTATATGTGTTTGTGTATATGTTTGTGTGTGGTTGTTTGTGTGTGTGTAGGTGAGTATAAGTATCGGTATTGTTCACATTGATAACTTTTTTTTTATGTTGTTGCAGATTTTGATGTACCAATTGGACTACGTCTTCGATTCGTTGGACTACTTCGTAGATCTACGTTTTTAGAAAATTTTAATAAAATGGTTAACGAGGGTTTTGTTGGGGATTTCTTATTTCAATAAAAAAAATTGTCTTTGTTTTTTTTTCAAACTTTATTAGTGCCTAGATAATGGTAGTTGGCTGATTGACAGCGTCCATTATTAAGGCGGTACTTAGTGTTAGCCGGTGCAGAGGCTAGCACTAACCACCCATTATTACCCCGGTACCCACCACCACCAGGGGTGCCGGGAAGAGCTTGGTACGATCCAGTACCCGACCATCTGTTGTGATGGTCGGGTACTGGGGCGGCCGTAGGCTGGTATTATGAGGCTGGGAAGGGCCAAAAACAGTGGACCTTCCCACCCTTGTAATGCTAGGCTGCTGCTGCTGTGTTGTATCGGGCTGGTTATAAAAGTGGGCGGGACCCCCACGTCGTTTTTTTTTAAAATTTAACAATAGACGTTGGGTCCCCCACATTTTTAATAACCAGCCATATACAAGGCCGCAGCAGCCTGGCATTACATGGGTGGGAGGGGCCACTGGTTTAGTACATTCCCAGGCTAATAACACTGTGTTGTTTGTGGCTGGTTATGATAAATTGGGTGGAACCCCATGTCTTTTTAATAAAAATAATAAATAAATAATAAAAAAAAAATGACGTGGGGTCCCCCCCATTTTTATAACCAGCCAGATACAACACAGCAGCAGCAGCCTAGCATTACAAGGGTGGGAAGGTCCACTGTTTTTGGCCCTTCCCAGCCTCATAATACCAGCCTGCGGCCGCCCCAGAGCCCGACCATCACAACAGATGGTCGGGTACTGGATCGTACCCAGCTCTTCCCGGCACCCCTGGTGGTGGTGGATACCGGGGTAATAATGGTGTTTAGTGTTAGTCTCTGTACCGGCTAACACTAAGCCTCCCCTTAGTAATGGACCTTGTCACTCAGACAGCGGCCATTACTAAAGTGATAGTAATAAAACTTGAAAAGAAAAGACAAAGATATAGATAAAATATTTGATTGAAATAAAGCACCCCCAACACAACCCTCATTAAGCATTTTATTGATGAAAAAAAAAGCGTCATCTAAGTAGTCCTCGAAACCGACGTAGTCCAAACACCAAACCTGTAAAAAATCAAAAATATATAAAAAAAAATGAAATAAAACATGTCGTAGGCTTAGTTTCACTTTCATGTGTGATACTGACTGTTATACCATGTATAGAAGCCTGCGGCAAAGTTGGCTTAGATACAGGGCGCCAGCAGACAGTATCATACATGGCCATACATACATACAAGCAAACAT